>NC_069502.1:387235705-387495600 GCF_027579735.1 Bombina bombina
ATTTATTAGATGTATGTGTTACAAGTTACTCTCTGCCAGTTTGCTGCACTAACGATGTCTGCACACAGTATATTCTATAATCACTCACTTGTATTTATTAGATGTATTTGTTACAAGTTACTCTCTGCCAGTTTGCTGCACTATTGATGTCTGCACACAGTATATTCTATAATCACTCACTTGTATTTATTAGATGTATGTGTTACAAGTTACTCTCTGCCAGTTTACTGCACTAACGATGTCTGCACACAGTATATTCTATAATCACTCACTTGTATTTATTAGATGTATGTGTTACAAGTTACTCTCTGCCAGTTTGCTGCACTAACGATGTCTGCACACAGTATATTCTATAATCACTCACTTGTATTTATTAGATGTATTTGTTACAAGTTACTCTCTGCCAGTTTGCTGCACTAACGATGTCTGCACACAGTATATTCTATAATCACTCACTTGTATTTATTAGATGTATTTGTTACAAGTTACTCTCTGCCAGTTTGCTGCACTAACGATGTCTGCACACAGTATATTCTATAATCACTCACTTGTATTTATTAGATGTATTTGTTACAAGTTACTCTCTGCCAGTTTGCTGCACTAACGATGTCTGCACACAGTAATATTCTATAATCACTCACTTGTATTTATTAGATGTATGTGTTACAAGTTACTCTCTGCCAGTTTGCTGCACTAACGATGTCTGCACACAGTATATTCTATAATCACTCACTTGTATTTGTTATACATAACTAGATAGTGCAAGTATAAATATTAATGATTTAAATTAAAGATGATGGTCACTGTACCTTACAAAAGCACTACGTTATTATATAATTAATTGTTGATTAACATTTAGATCTTAAAGTAGCTAAAAACTGCACTGCACAGCAACAATATTATTTACCAAAAGTAGCTATTGCAAGTGATAATTCACAAATACAGCACAAAGTAATAATATATAACATCTGCATATAGATTAAAATAGTGGTTATACTACCTATTAATGAATAAAGCAAACTATATAAACTATATTCATAGTGAATTAAAAGATCAAAGAGGATACCAGCGATAGCATTATTAACATTGAGTTAAAACTCTTTCGTTTATATATACTTCTTTAAATTGTAATCACAAGAATATATATTGCGAGCATATTAATTCTATAATATTATGTACTGAATTAATATATACTCAATGCAATAATAAGTGAATTGAGGATCGTTTATGCACGGTATATTATAGATGTGCAGATCCGTATTTTTGGACCTTCGTTTGTAAAAGAATATGTATTAGTATACATACAAATTTATTTGCCATTGTTTTAAAAAGTCTGATTTAGAAAACTGAGCGCAATAAAATTAACAATGTACAAAAACAAGGAGTTTGAAAATACGGTAATAGTAACTAAATCCTTGAGTAATTACATAAACTACTTATATCCTTACGAAATATTAGAGGTTTCATTCATCATTACTCTCTGAATGAAATATTTATGTATTTAAATGCTCATTAAAGTAAGGGTAATTCTCGCAGCGCAGTGTAACGATCTTACATTGTCTATTCCTGGGTAACATCTGTTTGAAAATATTGATTCAGACGGTCTGCGGTGTAAATGGAAGGTGACGTATGTAATGACGTTTCTAGATTATCGCGCATGCGCATTACTCACAAAGTCGGACATCTTGATAACTCAGGTTATCGTAGACGATTTGTGAAAGAAAAATAAGATTAGATTTGTGGGTTTGGAAATCAATAAAATTTTGGAGCTGCATAACTAGAGTACGGTAAAAATATGACACGCAAAACTAATTACAAATATGATTAAAATATATGTATTTAAACATTTAAGTTACATTTTTTTCATCGTTTAGTGTCCCTTTAAGTGCATAACCCAAATAATGTCTTTAAAAATAAAGTCTTGAAAAATATATATATAATCCCACGTCAAAAGTAAATAATATATATTATAATGCTGTATGAATGATTCTCTGGAATTCAGATCCTCTGGTATACACAGATCTGGATGAGGAATAAAAAAGGTAAGCTGTGTGTCTCTATCTCTGCCTCTGTCCAACCCTTCCTGTGTTTGTCTATCTATCCCTGTAGAAGTCAGGCATTATTTTTAGCCCCTGTGTATATGTATAAGCATATACTTGTGTACTGTATTGTACTGTGTTGACAAGCGTTAAAAAAACATTTGGCCAGTTCTGCTTGAACATGTTCTGATGAAAGATGTCCTTACCAGTTCTTAATTGGGACACTCAAACTACACCTACAGCAGTTTCAAGTGATAGTAAGATATTGCAGTGCAAGTGCTTAAAAAATAATGTTTATTACCTCTTTTTTCTCTGCTGCCTGCCCTCTTTTTAAACAGTTTTTTAAATTCTATTGTGCAGTATCCTGCGCAGCCAATGAGAAATAGTGCCGCACTGCTGATTAGAAATAATTGGCGCAAGCTCCCGAGTCTCAGGCAACCGTCTCAGCGAGTTATACGGTGATACTCTATTTATATGTCACAATACAAAGGGGACATAGAGAAGGAGACAAAGGGAAGATATAATATCAGTAAGTTATTTCTATTTATATATTTCTAATAAAAAATAACTATATAAAATAAAAAAGGCAAGCATTTTGCCTTTAATGTAGATGACAATCACGTGGGCATAATTAGAAAGGTTCTATTTAACATCACTTTAAATGGATGATAAAGGGACATTGTACACTAGATTTTTCTTTGCATAAATGTTTTGTAGATGATCCATTTATAGAGCCCACCTGGTAGTGTTTTTGTAAATAATTATAGTTTTGCTTATTTTTTAATACCATTGTGCTGATTTTCCGACTCCTAACCAAGCCCCACATGCGTTTACAGACTCCTGCTGGCTCCTGTTTATGTTATCTGTCTTTTCATATGCAGGGAAGGGGGGGGTCTGCTCTTCTTGTTTTCCCAGCCCCTTTCACTGGGTGTCCAAGCCAAACCTCATCAGCAGTGCTAAACTGTGAGCTTCTAAGTAAGTTTTTAAAAGGTTTTATGCTGGATTTTATATCAGCCTCTGTGCATATTCTTCTTTATAGTAGTGTCTATTAAATGCAGTTATATGAAAATTGGTGTATATTGTCCCTTTAAACAGTCTGTTTCATTGTTGTAATAAAAAGCACTAAGCAGCTTGTATTATTCATCTATTTACCTTTTATTTATTTTTATTTTTACACTACATTTGTGCTTCCTGTAACAGCCCTACAAGGAGAACAAGGCCTTTTCAGGAAGTTTTATCTTAAAGGGAAACTGAACCCAAATTGTTTCTTTTATGATTCAGATAGAGCATGAAATTTTAAGCAACTTTCTAATTTACTCTTATTATTAATTTTTCTTTGTTCTCTTGCTATCTTTATTTGAAATGCAAGAATGTAAGTTTAGATGCCGGCCCATTTTTGGTGAACAACCTGGGTTGTTCTTGCTGATTGGTGGATAAATTCATCCACCAATAAAAAAAAGTGCTCTCCGGAGGTCTGAACCAAAAAAGAAGCTTAGATGCCTTATTTTTTAAATAAAGAAAGCAAGTAAACAATGAAAAATTGATAATAGGAGTAAATTAGAAAGTTGCCTAAAATTGCATGCTCTATCTGAATCACGAAAGAAAAAATTTGGGTTCAGTGTCCCTTTAACCTGGTGTTATAAAACTTCTAGGTTAGTGAATAAACTAGATAACAGGGAGTCAGATTTGCTCATGCCCAGAACTGATACAATCAAAACTTAGGTTTTGAAAATCCTCTGGGGGCAGGGGCTACACTGAGAATTTTTAAGTGCCAATTTTGCAAGAAAAAAAGTATGTTATTTACTGTTTTTTTACACAATCATTTTCATTGTATATTTACTTTGATATAAAATATTATTTTTTTACCACAGGATCACGGTTTAATATCCCTTTAATAAAACTACATTCTGAGCAAACCTCGGGGGGTTAATCATATCTGGAAAAAAATCCTACTCAGTAAATAAAAATCAGCCAAAACTAAAATAGACATTGTAACCACTCTCATATCAAGTCTTTTAATATGTGAGTGCCTTTGATATACTTTATCAGCAAATAATGCAACCTTTGGTGTTCCTGTTTTACACCGCAAATAGGTAACATACGAGGAATCAATCATGAATAGCAAAACAAAATGCTACCACAGCCTGAAACTGTATAAGGGCTAGTTTGTAGTTTCTTTTTGCCCAATATACTGTTAATTAAAAAAGTAAAAGCTGGCTTTAAAAAGATTTTTACACAAATTAAATATACATTATTTGTACAGTACATCTGTAAAATCAGCAGAATAAAGTCTTTACACATGAGTGCAGGCACAAACACTATATATAAATGTTTTATTTTACTTAGAACTTCAATACTAAGCCATGTCTTACTCCTGTTCTAAAGCTATTTTATGCTTTTGCACTCATTGCCTTTAAACTTAAATTTCAGTGTTTTTTTCCTTTGGTTACCCACACAAATGTTGTTTTTATCAGCAGACTAAGCACTTTTAGAAAATAGCTTTAGTTCGCAGAAATACCTAAAAATGACAAGAAATAAATACCACACATAATGCAAAAAAAAAAAGGATTTCAGGATCTCAGGTTACATAAAAAAGATTTCACATGGCAGTTAAACCCCCATCTTTTAATTCATCAAGAACTAAATGTGCTATCTATATCCAGGGCTACAACAATTTGTATCATTCTAGCTACAGTGAGTCACATTTTCCAGATTCTAATTTCATTATACCATCTTTGTACAGATTATTTGAAACAAAAATACTACAGTCAGTTTGTACGTTGAAGCCAACATTAATATATTTTAAAACATTGTAGGGAGTAGTTACAATGTTAAAATGAAGGTTAATGACTTAATATATATATAGGGATGCTGATACATTACTATATCATGTACAAAGTATGTAATAAATGCCCTATTACAACTAAGTGAAACAGATGTACTTATTTTGTGTGTCATTATAACTTAAAGTTTTCAAATCTATGGTTATATGTGTTAGTTAATGTAATCACATGGAAGACACATTGCAAAATTCTTAAAGGACCATTAAACAGTAAATAACAATTTATGCATCACTATATTGTCTGTAATTTAAGTGATTAAAATACCATTAGATCATGTGCTATAAGTTACTGATTAGCTAATGACCAAACAAAGTCAGTCTATTATTATCAGAGCTTTCAGACAGTGGCTTTCCCAAAATATTTCTAGCATGCTCAAAACATTTCAGTTATCTTTAGCCGTGGAATAAAGGAAATAAATCCTTGTGTTTTGGACATTCCTACCTGGTAGTGAGCCTGGGCTTGCTGGGCAGAATTCAGAGTGACATTACACAGCTTACAGGAAAGAGGTTTACAAAGATCTTCAAGGGAAGGGTCTTGTTCTAAGACCTTTGCAAGATCTTCATCCTGTGTCACCTCCAAGGGCTGTGAAAGGGATGACTGAACAAACCTCCTTGGTTGTTGAGCTGGCACAGGAAATACTATTTGCCTTTTGCCCATTCCAATGGATGGAGGAAAAGCAGACTGTTCAGGATGAGGCGGAGGGCTGGCATGCTGCAGCACAATCATTTGCAGAGCTTTTTGTAAGGCCCTAATTTAAAGAGGAACGGATCAAGACTGGAGGGTTAAATGTTGAAAAAAATCTAGAAGACAAAACACAGAAACCATTGTGGGTAAGCATTTTATTTTTTACATGTTTAGTATTTTAAGAAAAAGAAAAACACAAGACACACTATAAATGCAGTTGTGCTGGTTAAAGTGACATGAAACGCAAAATTATTCTTCCATAATTCAGACAGAGCACACAAATTGTAAACAACTTTCCAATGTACTACGTTTATCCGATTTGCTTTGTTCTCTTGGTATCCTTTGTTGAGAAGCATATCTAGATACTCAAAAGCTGGAAGCTAGCTACTGATTGGTGGCTGCACAATTGTGAATGGATTACCAATGTGTTCAGCTAGTTCTCAGTAGGCATTGCTGTTTCTTCAAGAAAGGATTCCAAGAGAATGAAGCAAATTTGATAATAGAAGTAAATAGGAAAGTTGCTTACATATGAGTATCCTCTTTCTGAATCGTGAAAGAAAATGTTTGGGTTTAATGTCCCTTTAATGTCAATTCTGTTAGTGAACAACTGGAGTATTATGTAGCATCACAAGAAGATACACCACAATGCATCCTATCAGAGGCAGATGTAATGAAGAGCAAATTATCTGCACATGTATGTAGAGAATTGCAGACCACTTTAGTTTGTTTTGTTTATTGGTCATTCTTTACAACAGAAATACATATTCTAATACATAACCTCTTTTTTTAGACTTATAGATAGATAAAAAGAGGCTGACATTTTAGTGCTATCTGTCACCCATATGACTCAATACAGATGTAGCAGGGGATTGGTGCATACACACATATGCTTCACTGTCCTTATTTATATCTGCAGTGCTACAGGGTATGTCATTCTGACTATTTATTTAATCCCTTTACAGGGATTAAACAAAGAGTAAAAAAATGATTTTATTGAAATGTTCCAATAAAACACAATATTTTATTTATATACAAGAATGTTCTTTTAAGCAAAACTTTCATGAGAGAGAGAAAGAAAGAGACAGAAAAAGAGAGATTGTTTTACCTCTGGCTGATTCATTGTTCAGAAGTAGTTTGGCATCTTTTTTGATGATCATTTGATATTCTACCTTTAAAAATACAAAACAATAAATACACAATATAAAACTATAGTATTTTTTTTACAATAATTACAGTGACAACACTATTCATTAAAAAATACAACATAGCGATTTTATGTGATCAGAGCTAAAACAAGTACTATTTTGATCAATACATATTCAACTATAGTAGTTTGTTAAGAATCACAATATTATTCAAGTAATACTGAAACACTCACCAAGCCTAAAGGTTTATTTATCTCAAATGAATTCATGAATTTTGAATGATTCTGTGGTTTTTAAGGGGTAGTAGATTTAACCATGCTTTTACTGCTAGTTAGAATATTTGAATACTTTTCAGACATCATTTTACAGATATTATTTTGAGAGCAACAGATTAGTTTATAATTACATTAGAGCCACTTCTGTTTTTTTTTTTTTCTTTCCCATTTGAGTCTGCAATGGACGCTGGTGGATCACATTGGCAAACAGTGCTGATCTCAGTAAAAATAAATGTTGGTGATAGTGTTTCTTTAAGAGTCTAACACGCAGACACTGGACTTGTTGTCATGGAGATACTGAAACTGTCTCCTGTTCAACTGTGGAAACCATCCGTCCCATTCATCCCAAAGCATGTGGGAGATCATCTAACATTTCAAAGTCAAACACATGGGAATGAGTTTCAATCCCATTACTTTAAATCCAGGAATTAGATTATTGTCACCGAATTTGTGTCACTCCATTTCTGCTTATCTAAACAAACCACATTTCCATAACTGAAGGCCTATATGAGATATATTTTAGATTAATAATGGACAAGTGTTATATTAACTTATATAACACCAGGAATAGAGTTGAACTTAACAATCATCAGTATTAATATGTTACTGTTATTGAATGACTGCATTGTATTACAGATTTTTCTCAGAAAGTTTATTGTACTGTACCTGCTTCAGGAAAAATGAACCTATTTAGGTAGAGCGTAATTATGAACAGTATCATTATACCAAGTAAATAAAAATATTCTCAAAAATACAAATGAAAAATGTGCAATACATTACAGGCAGCCAATAATATAGTTTTTATACAACATGTATAATAATATATCTCCTTAGTTGCTAATTATATTTATGCAATTGTTCAGTATGCAATAGATTTTGTAAACTGGTATTTCAGATCTTTAATAAAGATCTGTCTGATACAAACATGCATGATACTTATCATTATACTGCATTACCTGTTTTATCGCCTAAAAGTAAAAGGTTTTTGTACAGGATTTTGTTTTAATCTTATCAGCTTCATATATACTCCACTTCTTTGTACAGATGGTAATTACAGTACTTTTTTGTTGTACAGGGTGTTATAAAACTGCATTTATACAAAGCAATATACTGGGGCTTTTGTTTGTGTAAATATATATGTTTTCAGTGCTGATAACTTATACATAACCTGACAGTTTCATACAAATTAATAGAGTCGTATCCTATATAAAACAAAAATAAAGTTAACAACAAATTGGGCAGCAAATAGGACACTGATAACATTTTACATTTTTTAAGAGTATAATAGAAATATTTTACAAAAAATAATAGTTTACTTTGTCATACTTTTATAGAATTCTATTTCAAACTGATTTCTTAATCTAACAGTTGTGGGGGTCATTAAAAAAATACAATTTGCAAGACAGGATGGTATATTTATACTGCCAGAACAGAAGAATAAAATAAAAGGTTTTCAGTATAACTAAGAGAAATTAAGAACAGTGGCAGCTTAGTAGAGGTCTGAGTCTGGCATTGCATTACTATCAATCAGCCTGGGCTCATTAATATTTAATGTCAAGTGAAAGAAGTAATTCACAGCATGCATAAATACAGTAAAAGTGTCTGATAGGTTACTTGGTATATTAACACTATAAAGCAAAATCCATACATTACCATTTCAGTTCTGGAAGTCTAGTAGTCTGCTCAAATAAAATTATTCTCTAACTAACTAAAGCTTAGAAACATTTTAGAGAAGCAATAATAATCCTGAAAAAGATTTGTGACAAAAATAAAATAATTTTAAAAATGTATATTATTGGCTATTAGAGAAAATGGGATTGATTTGTTACCACCATCAAATAACGGTTGTTAGGAAGTGTGTGCGTGTAACAGTTCTATCTTTACAATTCAAATAGATGACAAAAATAAAATAATATATAAAGAAATACATTAGTCTTTTTTTCACAAATCGCCATTTGTGCTTATATTCAAATCCAGAACATACATTAAACTGACTTACATCTTAAATGAAAAATATTAATATTAACACAACATACTCAAATTGTTGTAAACAAAAAGTGCACATTTAAAGCGGACATATCCGCCTATGTCATACTATGCATAGGTACTGTATATATATGTGTGTGCGTATACTGAGGATGAAGTGATATAGGAATGCAGGACAGTCATGTATGTTACTGATGAGCATGATAGTGCATGTGCTGTCTGTAACAGATCAGTGATGTGGATGTTGCGAAGTGATGCTGAGTAGAACTAATGCTTTTACCCTGTGACAGGCCAGTATGACAGAGGTACTGCAGGTTACTTACTGTGCTACGGCTACAGTATACACAACTCAGTGTAACAGAAGCCCCTCCTTAGATGCAGAATACAGGGCCACGTATAGTCTCATTTTCTAGACCTAGACTCAGCCAGGCCCGGATTAAGCCAGTTGCTTTCCTGAGTTTCTGCAGCTGTAATATTAGGCAGCAGCAGCGCAGAATGCCTTCCCCCTCCTAGACCTTGTGAGAGCTTCCGGGGCCTCCCGCCTTCCCATTGGCTGCCTGCCATACTCTGCTCTCAGCTGCCACTGAGAAGTCTATTCCCTTGTACCTACCGGCTTCCTAGTATTCATCCATTCTAAGCTGCAGAGATGAAAGGTGCAGGTCCTCGGGAAGACAGCAATAGTGTGTCTTGGATTTTCTACTTTTTGAACATAAATTGTAGTTTTAGTTAGTAACAATGGAAATAACAGTTATTAAAAACTGAGGATATATGCATGAGTACAAATCACAAGACACTTTATATTGTTTAAAAATACTAGTGTAATTTGGAGTAGTACATAAATTAAAAAGTACAACATAAACTTATACATTGATTATACCATTGTGACATATTTATTAACTATTTATTGGACATAGCTACTTTCTAGTAACATTAATTCTTGAATGACATTTTTCCAGTACAGAATGTGCTTTCTATGAGTTCAAGGCAATTATACCATAGCTGAAATATTTTCCAAAAACTAGAAAATATAGCATTAATTCTATTGCTTATATCTGGTTAAAATAGATAAAGGAAAAATACAAATTGCATTAGTGATTGTATTAGTTACCAGTTGTAAGGGATTGGACATTTTCATGATTCCATGCATACATAATTAATCAAACAGTTAATGTATTAGCAGTTCATATTAAAACTTTGCTTTAGAGAACTCATATACAGTCGTATGCAAAAGTTTAGGCACCCCTGACAATTTCCATGATTTTCATTTATAAATAATTGGATGTTTGGATCAGCAATTTCATTTTGATCTATTAAATAACTGAAGGACACAGTAATATTTCAGTAGTGAAATGAGGTTTATTGGATTAACAGAAAATGTGCAATATGCATCAAAACGAAATTAGACAGGTGCATAAATTTGGGCACCCTAACAGAAATATAGCATCAATATTTAGTAGAGCCTCCTTTAGCAGAAATAACAGCCTCTAGATGCTTCCTATAGCCTGTAATGAGTTTCTGGATTCTGGATGAAGGTATAGACCATTTCTCCTTGCAAAACATCTCCAGTTCAGTTAGGTTTGATGGTTGCCAAGCATGGACAGCCTGCTTCAAATCCCCCCCCCCCCCCCCCACAGATTTTCAATGATATTCAGGTCTGGGGACTGGGATGGCCATTCCAGAACATTGTACTTATTCCTCTGCATAAATGCCAGAGTAGATTTTGAGCAGTGTTTTGGATTGTTGTCTTGTAGAAATATCCAGCCCCGGCATAACTTCAACTTTGTGACTGATTCCTCAACATTATTCTCAAGTATCTGTTGATATTGAGTTGAATCCATGTGACCCTCAACTTTAACAAGATTCCCAGTACCGGCACTGGCCACACAGCCCAACAGCATGATGGAACATCCATCAAATTTTACTGTGGGTAGCAAGTGTTTTTCTTGGAACGCTGTGTTCTTTTGCCGCCATGTATAACGCCCCTTGTTATGACCAAATAACTCAATCTTTGTTTCATCAGTCAACAGCACCTTCTTCCAAAATGAAGCTGACTTGTCCAAATGTGCGTTTGCATACCTCAAGCGACTGTTTGTGGCGTGTGTACAAAAAAGGCTTCTTTCGCATCACTCTCCCATACAGCTTCTCCTTGTGCAAAGTGCGCTGAATTGTTGAACGATGCACAGTGACACCATCTGCAGCAAGATGATGTTGTAGGTCTTTGGAGGTGGTCTGTGGGCTGTTTTTTGAGCGTTCTCGCCATCCTTTGCCTCTTCGATATTTTACTTGGCCTGCCACTTCTGGCCTTAACAAGAACTGTGCCTGTGGTCTTCCATTTCCTCACTATGTTCCTCACAGTGGACACTGACAGCTTAAATCTATGTGATAGCTTTTTGTAGCCTTCCCCTAAACCATAATGTTGAATAATCTTTGTTTTCAGGTCATTTGAGAGTTGTTTTGAGGTCCCCATGTTGCCACTCTTCAGGGGAGAGTAAAAGAGAACAACAACTTGCAATTGCCCACCTTAAATATCTTTGGATATATTTGGATGCACCTGTCTATGAAGTTCAAGGCTTAAATGGGCTCACCAAACCAATTGTGTGGTCCAATTAATCAGTGCTAGGTAGTTACAGGTATTCAAATCAACAAAATGACAAGGGTGCCCAAATTTATGCACCTATCTTATTTTGTTTTGATGCATATTGCACATTTTCTGTTAATCCAATAAACCTCATTTCACTACTGAAATATTACTGTGTCCTTCAGTTATTTGATAGATCAAAATGAAATTGCTGATCCAAACACCCAATTATTTATAAATGAATGAATGATATATATGCCTTTAACACATATATTGAAGAGTATAAAACTTTGTTTGCCTTTAAGAATAAACTACTTGTTTTTACTCCTGTTCTCAGACAGATGCTCTTATCTAGAAAAAGGGAGATGTGACATTCCACTGAGACAGTGCTAGGCACTAATCTGAGATTGGTTAAGAGAACATTTTGCTTATTATGATGAGTGATACTTTTTTGCTACTAAAACATTTGCTACATGAAACAATATGATTGACATAATGTTAGACACCTTCTAAACTAAAGGTTTAATTGTTAGAAATGATAAGGGGGGGGCGAGTGAGTCTGTGGGTAACATCTTAGAGAGAATTCTCATATACACCACCTGTGGGTGGAATTTGCCTGTGTTCCACTGAATGATGATTCTCAGTGCTGTTGCATGCTATTAATACTTTATCTTAAACCCAAAGTAATGCTTTTATAGTTTAATCACTGCTTTGTGTTACTATATTGTAACTGCTTAGTTATGATGACTGATTTGTGTATTATTATACTGTATTTTGTGCGACTTTCCCTTTTCCAGTAATATAGTGATAACGAGTGTGCTGTGCTCTTTCCCATCGCCAGGACAAAACACTAGTCCAGTCAATATCAGAAATAGAAAAATGCATGATTTCTTATTCACCCACTGTATTTCTTACTCGTCCAAGACTAGAAGAACGGTACACATTTTCAACTCTGTAATGAGATAGATAGAATAAATGTGCATTGTCTATATAAAATGTTACCCCATCATTGGTTTTACAGTTGTCCTGCTCCCCACCCCAGCCAATGTCCTTTATACTTAGCAATCCAAATTCTTCTGCATCTAGTGAAGCAGCGGAACACCTGATGATATTATCAGTGATGCAGCTAAAATCATTAGCAGAGATACCCAGAGCTACAGCAGACATTGAGTAAGATCAAACCTGCTGCTACAACTTTGCAAAAATAAAAAAAAAATTACAGCAATCATAAAATGTTACAGCCTCACTGATTGGTTCATGAAGTTGTAGGGATGGCACAGAGACAGAGACCTAATTAATTCCCTGCACACATTGCCAATGTCTGGGATTTCTGAGAAGATCTTTAGACCATCTAGGTGTGTAGGCATTTCAATAGCGTGCTTAAAGTTTTGACATAAACTCACTGGCCACTTTATTAGGTACATCTGTTCAATTGCTTGGTAATACAAATTATTTAAAAAACTGCTGATCTACTGGGATTTTCACACACAACCATCTCTAAGGTTAACATAGAACGGTCCGAAAAAGAGAAAATATCCAGTGAGTGGCAGTTGTGTGGACGAAAATGCATTGTTGATGTCAGAGGTCAGAGGAGAATGGGCAGACTGGTTCGAGATGATAGAAAGGCAACAGTAACTCAAATAATCACTCGTTACAACCAAGGTATGCAGAATACCAGCTCTGAATGCACAACACACCGAACCTTGAGGCAGATGGGCTACAGCAGCATAAGACCACACTGGGTGCCACTCCTCTCAGCTAAGAACAGGTAACTGAGGCTACAATTTGAGAGGCTCACCAAAATTGGACAATAGAAGATTGGAAAAATGTTGTCTGGTCTGATGAGTCTTGATTTTAGCTGCAACATTCAGATGGTAGGGTCAGAATTTGGTGTAAACAACATGAAAGCATGGATCCATCCTGCCTTGCATCTATGGTTCAGGCTGATGGTGGTGGTGTAATGGTGTGAGGGATTTTTTCTTGGCACACTTTGGGCTCCTTAGTACCAATTGAGTATTGTTTAAATGCCACAGCCTACCTGAGTATTGTTGCTTACCATGTCCATCCCTTTATGACTACAGTATACCCATCTTCTGATGGCTACTTCCAGCAGGATAATGCACCATGTCACAAAGCTCAAATCATCTCAAACTGTTTTCTTGAACATGACAATGAGTTCACTGTACTCCAATGGCCTCCATAGTCACCAGATCTCAATACTATAGAGCACCTTTGCGATGTGGTGGAATGGGAGATTCGCATCATGGATGTGCACCTGAAAAATCTGCAGCAACTGCATGATGTTATCATGTCAATATGGACCAAAACCTATGAGGAATGTTTCCAATCTATGCCACAAAGAATTAAGGCAGTTCTGAAGGCAAAAGGGGGTCCAACCCGGTACTAGCAAGGTGTAATAAAGTGGCCGGTGAGTATATATCGATATCCACATGACCCTTAACTAGTAATGTTAAATCTGACTAAATCAGTGCTCATAATGTATGTGCAGCAGCACAGATCAGTGTCATATAAACACATCTATTGTGTGCATGTGTAGTTTAGTCAAACACAATGGGTAGGCACACAACAAGAGATGATACATCTTCATTACTAATATTTTGGAATCATGGGCTCTTATGGGGCCCTTATATTGATCTGCATATTAGGTAGTGTAATATATCGCCTGCACCACTGGACACCAGAGGTTTTTTTATAGAGGGTATGTAAGCTATTAAAGAGACGGACCCTATCTCTTCCTTCATAAGACAGTGACATCTATAATGCCCCTTCATTTCTGTTTCACGCCTGTACCGTACCTGTTTTATTTACAATGTTTCATGCATTCTGTTGCAGATTTTGCCACTTTTAAATAAATGGTTGCATGCCCATTTAAGGGCTAGATTACAAGTGGCGTGCTATTTAGTGCTTGTGCGTTAACTTTGCTAGAAGTAAGTTTTTTGCACATGTCGGGTAACGCTTGTATTACAAGTTGAAAGTAAAAAGTTTTCACACGAAAAAACTTCAAATATCGAGACTGTGTTAACATATTCCCCCATAGGCTTCAATGGAGCAAGAAAAGTGGGGGGGGAAAAGTAATACCCGTACTCGCATGATAACCCAATAAGCTAACCAAGTGTGCTAACCCGACATGAAATATGACTATTTCACATTTCAATGTCTATATATGTATAGATATGTATTTATGTGTTTATATGTCTGTAAATATACATAGAATGTAGGAAAGTGGAACCGCAGTCTTCAGATAAATAAAAGTTCTTTATTATATTATTCAAAAGTTTAAGAAATCTATGGACGCATCCAATAGATAGGTAGAGGGCATACCACCTAGACTGACATGTTTCAGCAGTTACGCCGTCATCATAGTCTGGAGAGGTAAGGCAGGGTACATGTTTAAAAAGCATGCAAAAACAGCTGATAGGTTAATCAGATAAAAATCGAAGACGCCCACCAGGATCAACTTCAAATGTTGGGAATTTGTATATTCTTAATCCCCTAGGGATCATTTTAGCAGACATATAACGTTCAAATGTCCAAATGTCCCATTGAGATTTATTCTCCTTAAATAATAAGATTTTCATAGAGTCAAAAAGATTGTTTAAAGATAAAAATCCTTTGTCATCCGAAAAGATTTTGTCACAGTTCAATGTATGATTTATGCGTGCCTCGGCAGGCATCAAAGAAAAAAAATGTTTATTTGGAGCATCCATAGTAATACAGTCCCCAGTGGGAGCCAGGCAAAAGTTGCAATAAGAATAAAATATATCACCAGTAGTGATGTCGCGAATAGTTCGCCGGCGAATAGTTCCCGGCGAACATAGCATGCTCGCGTTCACCGCGGCGGGCGAACATATGCGATGTTCGATCCGCCCCCTACTCTTCATCATTGAGTAAACTTTGACCCTTTACCTCACAGTCAGAAGACACATTACAGCCAATCAGCGGCAGACACTCCCTCCCAGACCCTCCCACCTCCTGGACAGCATCCATTTTAGATTCATTTGGAAGCTGCATTCTTAGTGAGAGGAGGGACAGTGTAGCTGCTGCTGATTTAATAGGGAAATTGATAGCTAGGCTAGTGTATTCAGTGTCCACTACAGTCCTGAAGGACTCATCTGATCTCTGCTGTAAGGACAGCACCCCAAAAAGCCCTTTTTAGGGCTAGAACATCAGTCTGTTTTTTTGTTTTTTTTTCCTGTGTAATCTAATTGCAGTTGCCTGCCTGCCAAGCCACTTGCCCAGTGCCACCACTTATATCTGGTGTAACAGAATGTAAATTATAAAAAAAACTTTTTTGACTGTGAAACATCAGTCTGCTAGTGTAATCTAATTGCAGTTGCCTGCCTGCCAGCGTGTGTGCCAGGCCCACTTGCCCAGTGCCACCACTCATATCTGGTGTAACAGTAGTGTAAATTTAAAAAAAAAAAACTTTTTTGACTGTGAAACATCAGTCTGCTAGTGTAATCTAATTGCAGTTGCCTGCCTGCCAGCGTGTGTGCCAGGCTCACAGCGTATACTGTGCCCACTTGCCCCAGTGCCACCACTCATATCTGGTGTAACAGTAGTGTAAATTTAAAAAAAAAACTTTTTTGACTGTGAAACATCAGTCTGCTTGTGTAATCTAATTGCAGTTGCCTGCCTGCCAGCATGTGTGCCAGGCCCACTTGCCCAGTGCCACCACTCATATCTGGTGTAACAGTAGTGTAAATTTAAAAAAAAAAACTTTTTTGACTGTGAAACATCAGTCTGCTTGTGTAATCTAATTGCAGTTGCCTGCCTGCCAGCGTGTGTGCCAGGCTCACAGCATATACTGTGCCCACTTACCCAGTGCCACCACTCATATCTTGTTTAATTGTAGTGTAAGTGTACATTTAAAAAAAAAAAACTTTTTGGACTGTGAAACATCAGTCTGCTTTTTTGTGTCAGGCTCACAGCATATACTGTGCCCACTTGCCCAGTGCCACCACTCATATCTGGTGTAACAGTAGTGTAGATTTAAAAAAAACAACACTTTTTTTGACTGTGTTAAATAATAGCAGTCAGTTTCCTTCACACGTGTGCGTTTCAGAGCCTGCCTGCCAGGGCACAGTATCACCCCAGTGCAACTCATATCTGGTGTAACAGTAGTGTAGATTTAAAAAAAAAAACACTTTTTTGACTGTGTTAAATAATAGCAGTCAGTTTCCTTCACACGTGTGCGTTTCAGTGCCCTTTTTAGTGCTAGAACATCAGTCTGTTTTTTTTTTTTTCCCCTATGTAATCTAATTGCAGTTGCCTGCCTGCTAAGCCACTTGCCCAGTGCCACCACTCACATCTGGTGTAACAGTAGTGTAAATTTAAAAAAAAAAACTTTTTTGACTGTGAAACATCAGTCTGCTTGTGTAATCTAATTGCAGTTGCCTGCCTGCCAGCGTGTGTGCCAGGCTCACAGCATATACTGTGCCCACTTACCCAGTGCCACCACTCATATCTTGTTTAATTGTAGTGTAAGTGTACATTTAAAAAAAAAAAACTTTTTGGACTGTGAAACATCAATCTGCTTTTTTGTGTCAGGCTCACAGCGTATACTGTGCCCACTTGCCCAGTGCCACCACTCATATCTGGTGTAACAGTAGTGTAGATTTAAAAAAAAACCTTTTTTGACTGTGAAACATCAGTCTGCTTGTGTAATCTAATTGCAGTTGCCTGCCTGCCAGCGTGTGTGCCAGGCCCACTTGCCCAGTGCCACCACTCATATCTGGTGTAACAGTAGTGTAAATTTAAAAAAAAAAAAAAACATTTTTGACTGTGAAACATCAGTCTGCTAGTGTAATCTAATTGCAGTTGCCTGCCTGCCAGCGTATGTGCCAGGCCCACTTGCCCAGTGCCACCACTCATATCTCGTGTAACAGTAGTGTAAATTAAAAAAAAAAAAAAACTTTTTTTGACTGTGAAACATCAGTCTGCTAGTGTAATCTAATTGCAGATGCCTGCCTGCCAGTGTGTGTGCCAGGCTCACAGCGTATACTGTGCCCACTTGCCCAGTGCCACCACTCATATCTGGTGTAACAGTAGTGTAAATTTTAAAAAAAAAAACTTTTTTTGACTGTGAAACATCAGTCTGCTTGTGTAATCTAATTGCAATTGCCTGCCTGCCAGCGTGTGTGCCAGGCCCACTTGCCCAGTGCCACCACTCATATCTGGTGTAACAGTAGTGTAAATTAAAAAAATAAAAACTTTTTTGAATGTGAAACATCAGTCTGCTTGTGTAATCTAATTGCAGTTGCATGCCTGCCAGCGTGTGTGCCAGGCCCACTTGCCCAGTGCCACCACTCATATCTGGTGTAACAGTAGTGTAAATTTAAAAAAAAAACGTTTTGACTGTGAAACATCAGTCTGCTTGTGTAATCTAATTGCAGTTGCCTGCCAGCGTGTGTTCCAGGCTCACAGCATATACTGTGCCCACTTACCCAGTGCCACCACTCATATCTTGTTTAATAGTAGTGTAAGTGTAAATTTAAAAAAAAAAACTTTTTTGGACTGTGAAACATCAGTCTGCTAGTGTAATCTAATTGCAGATGCCTGCCTGCCTGCCAGTGTGTGTGCCAGGCTCACAGCGTATACTGTGCCCACTTGCCCAGTGCCACCACTCATATCTGGTGTAACAGTAGTGTAAATTTATAAAAAAAAAAAACTTTTTTTGACTGTGAAACATCAGTCTGCTTGTGTAATCTAATTGCAGTTGCCTGCCTGCCAGCGTGTGTGCCAGGCCCACTTGCCCAGTGCCACCACTCATATCTGGTGTAACAGTAGTGTAAATTAAAAAAATAAAAACTTTTTTGACTGTGAAACATCAGTCTGCTTGTGTAATCTAATTGCAGTTGCATGCCTGCCAGCGTGTGTGCCAGGCCCACTTGCCCAGTGCCACCACTCATATCTGGTGTAACAGTAGTGTAAATTTTAAAAAAAACCTTTTTGACTGTGAAACATCAGTCTGCTTGTGTAATCTAATTGCAGTTGCCTGCCTGCCAGCGTGTGTGCCAGGCTCACAGCATATACTGTGCCCACTTACCCAGTGCCACCACTCATATCTTGTTTAATAGTAGTGTAAGTGTACATTTAAAAAAAAAAAAAACTTTTTGGACTGTGAAACATCAGTCTGCTTTTTTGTGTCAGGCTCACAGCGTATACTGTGCCCACTTGCCCAGTGCCACCACTCATATCTGGTGTAACAGTAGTGTAAATTTAAAAAAAAAAAACTTTTTTGACTGTGAAACATCAGTCTGCTTGTGTAATCTAATTGCAGTTGCCTGCCTGCCAGCGTGTGTGCCAGGCTCACAGCATATACTGTGCCCACTTACCCAGTGCCACCACTCATATCTTGTTTAATAGTAGTGTAAGTGTACATTTAAAAAAAAAACTTTTTGGACTGTGAAACATCAGTCTGCTTTTTTGTGTCAGGCTCATAGAGTATACTGTGCCTACTTGCCCAGTGGCACCACTCATATCTTGTTTAATAGTAGTGTAAGTGTACATTTAAAAAAAACAAAACTTTTTGGACTCTGAAACATCAGTCTGCTTTTTTGTGTCAGACTCACAGCGTATACTGTGCCCACTTGCCCAGTGCCACCACTCATATCTGGTGTAACAGTAGTGTAGATTTAAAAAAAAAAACTTTTTTGACTGTGAAACATCAGTCTGCTTGTGTAATCTAATTGCAGTTTCCTTCACACGTGTGCGTTTCAGAGCCTGCCTACCAGGACACAGTGTCACCCCAGTGCAACTCATATCTGGTGTAACAGTAGTGTAGATTTAAAAAAAACAACACTTTTTTGACTGTGTTAAATAATAGCAGTCAGTTTCCTTCACACGTGTGCGTTTCAGTGCCTGCCTGCCTGCCAGGGCACAGTGTCACCCCAGTGCAACTCATATCTGGTGTAACAGTAGTGTAGATTTAAAAAAAACAACACTTTTTTGACTGTGTTAAATAATAGCAGTCAGTTTCCTTCACACGTGTGCGTTTCAGTGCCTGCCTGCCAGGGCACAGTGTCACCCCAGTGCAACTCATATCTGGTGTAACAGTAGTGTAGATTTAAAAAAAACAACACTTTTTTGTCTGTGTTAAATAATAGCAGTCAGTTTTCTTCAAACGTGTGCGTTTCAGGGCCTGCCTGCCAGGGCACAGTGTCACCCCAGTGATTTGAGCACATTGCCAACATATTTGGGTCTTTCGGGGTCACTTTTTGTCCCTTGATTTTCTGAATTATCAGATATGTGCCACTGCAGCAGTTCACTTTTGACTAATTAACTCATTTTAAGCTGTATTGTGTTCACTAAATGTGACATTTATCTAAGCACCTTTGCAATCATTCCATATGTTATGATATCTATTGTCCAATTTTTATATTCTGCCCCATTTCCATGTAACTATATCACATTGCATTTTGGTAAATATTTATCTTATATGTGTTTTAGTTGCACAGTCTAAGATTAATACAATATAATTTACACTTTATGCATTAGCTGTTTTTTGCATGCTTTTTAAAAATGTACCCTGCCTTACCTCTCCAGACTATGATTACGGAGTAACTGCTTAAAAATGTCAGTCTAGGTGTACACCCTCTACCTATCTATTGGATGCGTCCAGAGATTTTTTAAACTTTTGTTTAATATAATAAAGAACTTTTATTTATCTGAACACTGCGGTTCTGTTTTCCTACATTCTGCTTGATTCTACCAGTTTTGGATACCGCTCTCTTTCCCCTGTGATTTCCCAGGCTAGTATATTCACTCCCCCCTACCATACGTCACGAGTGACGCCATCCTTCCACGCCGTTGGAGTTTGTGCAGTGCGACAGGAGGCCACGACAAGGACATTGCTCTGGAGGCTGACTGAGTGAGTTTCTCAGCCGATGTGGAGTAAAGAGGGTCCCTGCATCTGGTAAGTCTGTTAGCAGCTCCTTTATCACCGCCTTAGGCATAGGACTATCCCGGCTTATACTGGTATCGCACCAGCAATGCTGCTGTTTTTCTTTTTGTATGTAAAAACATATAAACATATACTGTATATATACTTTTTTATATAGTATATATATATATATATATAATATATATATATATATATATATATATATATATATATATATAAAGATAAAAGACACAACACTAAATGTTAATAATAGAAAAAATCGACTCCAATCTGCAATGAATAAATATTTAGCAGACTAAAGGTGCCCGGTGATAGTATAATATTATTGTATAAAGAAAAATAGAGAAGAATGTGATTCAAAAACTAGAACCACAAGACTATCTTGACCAGCCCTGATTATAGTTCTGAATCAAATAACCCCAGTAGCTGAACAAATGTCACTCAGGAAAGGCATAACATCTTTCTCGCACACAATATCACAATGCAATCAAAATAAAAATGTATTACTGCAAGCAAACTACAGTAAAAGCAACAGTTATTTGACCGGTCAACAAATAATTATATAGCATATAGGAAAAAAGGAACCATCCAAGAGGTGTAATTTAACCAAAATAGTCCTAAGAGGTAGCCACTCATGGCACTTGAAATTTCTTTACTCTCTGGACGTGTGACCAAAAACATCCTCAGGAAAAGATAGATAATTAATGGTGTCAGAAAACTGCATTTATCCTATATGGCTAAGCTGTATGGCAAAGTTGTATGTCAGAGGGTGCTATTGTCTTCCTGAGGCTCCTGTGTGTGTGTAATGATTCCTCAAATGTTTATCAGAGTATCAGTTATAGAGGACAGTGTGAGCCTCCCACTCCCAGGGGTAGTATGTGTAAAGTCTCCCTCTATAATTGATACTCTGATAAACTTTGAGGAACCATTACATATCTTTATATATATCAGTATATACCAGGGTTATAACACAATTTACTTGTTATTATTCTTTAAAATAACCTCCAATTAAAATGTACTGTATATAAGCCTGGTATATACTGACATATTATCTGGAGGCACTGCTAGGAGATTATTATCTTTATCATATTGATATAACATATTTTTTAGTAAAAAGAAATTATTATCTCAGAACATTTTTTTGTAGTAAATAGAAATTATTATCTCGATATAAAAATAATTTTAAATTATTTTTTTTTTTCGTTGGTAAAAATTGTATTAGCGTTTTATATTTAACCAAATACTAAGACAAAATAATAATGTCTGTTACTAGAAGTGAATCTAATGAATCTGTACTCAGTGTTGAAATATATTCCCCAAAATTACCCCTAACTAAGGGCGATGTCCTTAAAATGGATGTCATAGGCCACATTAAAAATAGGGGTAAGATTGCAGATGATTTAAATGATTATATGGATATGCTTGCAATTAAGCCAAACATATTGCTATTGATAATGGAAGGTGGAATGAAAAAAAGTGAATTGTTCCAAGAATTATTAAAAATGAATCAATGCAAAAATCTCAAAAACAGGATGAACTAATACTCAAATCCTGGCCCCTTGTAATATGCATTATTGTCAGGGTGCCAGGAATCAGAATGGAAGATAAACAAGGGGCACCAACATAGTGTGAATCGTTAAAACAACAAATATAAAAGTGATGTGCAAAAAACTACTCACAAGGAAAGTGGCACCTTAAATGAATAAGGTGCGATAAAGCAGGCTGACATTCAAATTCCAGCAGTCAGTACGCTGGAGGTCTCACCCAGAGGACCTGTGGAATCCAGATAGGCGTCTAGAAAGTAGCACCCACATTTTTTAGGGCCAATGGCCGGACCAGGTGAGCTGCAAGCTGATAGGTGTTCTCCTGCTGCACTCATGCCACCGAGACTTTTCTCCAAAACTGACAGTGTCAGTGTATGAAAGGTTCCGTGGTAAAAGTCCTGTTTCAAAAACAAGTGGATCGTGGAAAGAAGTAAAAATACCGGGTCGTGGTATAAAACAAACAGTATTTATTTTGCAACGCGTTTCTCAGTCTATTCCAGACCGTTTCATCAGGCATAATCATAGTTAACAATAGAGATCTATTTAAACCCACAGTGACCTGGAATTGAAACAAAAGGTCAACTCTATTAACAATGTTGCAATTGCAAAAACATTTAACTTTTGATACATTGTATAAATTGGTTTGAACAATTGTGACCGCACAGATAACACTTAAATAAAAAGTATATAAAAAAAATCCTATTCGCAATTACCAAATATATCTGGAAAAAAATATATCATAGTAAACTGGACATATATTAACATGTGTGTGTATATGTATATCTCATCTCCTGGTTGGATTCGAACCCAGGACCTAATTTGTGCTAGGCAATAGATAAATCAAAAGGCTACCTTTATGTCTTGTTTAAATTTCTTGCAAAAAGGATTAGTGTTGATACAGAATATATAAATTGATCTACATGTCTCACAATGTCTAGAAGATAATCTTATTTGGTCTTTTTAATAAATGACTAATTTTTAAAACCAAACTAAAAGGAATTTTCTTATAAATATAAAACTAAAAAAGAAATGTTCGTGACAAATGCTTACTATAAATAAGTGACATATAAAAATGATAAAAAAAATATATATGTGTATATATATATATATTTTATGGCTCCACTGGACTCGAACTTGGGACCTTCTGTATGTTAAGCGAACATGAAATTGATAAGGCTATCTTGAAGGCCTATTTTTATGTTATATATTGGAGCAGAAATATGTTAGGAATTATGTTATTAATAATATGTATGTATATATATATATATATTTGGGACTCCACTGGACTCGAACTTGGGACCTTCTGTATGTTAGGCGAACATGAAATTGGTAAGGCTATCTTGAAAGTTTATGTTATATATTGGGGCAAAAATATATTAGTAATTATGTTATTAATTGTTTCCAATCATATACAACAACCACATAGACTTAAAAGTGTATCCAGAATGTATATAAACAATTGTAGGTGTATGTGTTGCCAGGAATCAGACTGAGACGAGACATGCAAAAATAATCACACCTTTATTAATAGCAAAAAATAATAAAAAGTCCACAAGTCAAATAACAAGCAAGGAGTCAAAACCCGAGCTGGTAGTCAGACGAGCCGAGTCAGGAGCCAAAGCGAATAGTCAGACGAGCAGGAATCAGGAACAAGGAAAACAGCAGAGTCAGGAACAAGCCAGGGATCAGGAACCAGGAAGGACGTCAGGCAGCCAGGTAATACACAGGAACTCCCACAAACAGGTATGAGACAACGCAAAGGCAAAGCATACTGAACAGAGGCCCTTTAAATAATAAGTGATGACATCACAATTCTGAGACTGCAGACACGGATGATGCACACCAGTCTGGCCATAAAAGGAAGTGCAGGAAATGAGCAGCATCCCCCACAATGCACCAAAGTCAGCAAGAGAGGTGAGTAAAATGGCTGCCAGCAGCACATGGCAAACAAAACAGGGAAAAAACTCTAACAGTACCCTCCCCTCAATGACCCCTCCCCCCGGGAGGACAAAAGGCTTATTGGGGAAACGGGCATGGAAGGCACGGAGGAGGGTGGGAGCATGAACATCAGAGGAGGGAACCCAAGAACGCTCCTCCGGACCATAGCCCCTCCAGTGAACCAAATACTGTACACAGCCCCTGGATATACGAGAGCCAATAATGCTGCTGACCTCATACTCCTCATGGTTGCCAACAAAGAAAGGACGGGGACGAGGCAACACAGTGGTAAATTGATTACAGACCAATGGTTTCAAGAGGGAGACATGAAAAACATTGGAGATGCGCATAGCAGGAGGAAGGTCAAGAGCGTAGGCCACAGGATTAACCCGTCGGAGTATTCGAAAAGGACCAACATAACGGGAAGCCAATTTATTGGAAGGCACACGAAGGTTCAAGTTGCGGTAGGATAGCCAAACTCTCTCACCACCCTGGTAGGAAGGTACGGGCAGATGCCTATGATCAGCCTGGAACTTTTGGTGCTGCATAGAACGATGAAGGCAATCCTGAATCTGAACCCACGTGGAACGGAGTCGCCAGAGATGCTCCTCCAAAGCCGGAATACCCTGAGACATGAATGAATCGGGCAACAAGGATGGTTGAAAGCCATAATTCGCCATGAACGGGGATAACTTGGAGGAAGCATTAATAGCACTATTACGAGCAAACTCTGCCCAAGGTAACAGTTCAGACCAATTATTGTGGTGATCTGAGACATAGCAATGGAGGAACTGTTCTAGAGCTTGATTAGACCATTCCGCAGCCCCATTGGATTGAGGGTGATATGCTGAGGAGAAGGAAAGCTGGATCCCCATTTGAGCACAAAAGGAACGCCAAAATCTGGAGATAAACTGGCTACCCCGGTCCGACACTATCTCCTTGGGTAACCCATGTAAACGGAAGACCTCCCAGGCAAAAATTGAAGCAAGCTCCTGAGCGGTAGGCAGCTTCATCAAGGGAATACAATGTGACATTTTAGAAAAATGGTCAACCACCATAAGGATAACAGTATTGCCATTGGAAACAGGGAGCTCGACAATGAAGTCCATGGAAAGATGTGTCCAAGGACGCTCACCATTAGCAATAGGTTGAAGAAGACCCACAGGAAGACGTCGAGGAGTCTTATTCTGTGCACAAACTGAGCAGGAGGCAACATACACAGCAACATCAGAACGAAGACCTGGCCACCAGAATTGTCGAGTGACAGGCCAAATCATTTGGTTCTTGCCTGGGTGACCTGCGGCTTTAGGATAGTGGTAAGTGTGCAATAGTTTAGTTTGAAGATTCTCAGGAACAAAACACTTACCACTAGGTTTCTCAGGAGGTGCATTGGTTTGTGCAGCCAGGATCTCCTCCCCAAGGGAGAAGTCAAATTAGTACGTATGGTAGCCAAAATATGGTCAGGAGGTATAACAGGAGTAGGTACAGACTCCTCCTTGGACAGAAGCGAAAATTGTCGAGAGAGGGCATCAGCCCTAACATTCTTCCTACCAGGCAGGTAGGAGACCACATAATTAAACCGAGACAAAAATAGCGCCCATCTGGCCTGTCGGGGCGACAAACGTTTTGCTTCAGATAGATAAGTTAAATTCTTGTGGTCAGTAAGAATGAGTACTGGCACGCTAGTACCCTCGAGAAGATGCCTCCATTCCTTGAGTGCCAAAATTATGGCCAGTAATTCCCTGTCGCCAATTTCATAATTGCACTCCACTGGAGACAATTTCTTAGAGAAGAAACCACATGGATGCAAGGAACTGTCAGGCATAGGACGTTGAGACAAGAGGTCACCTACTCCAGTCTCAGACGCATCGACCTCAAGAACGAAAGGCAGGACATAGATAGGATGAGCAAGAACTGGAGCGGCAGCAAAGGCAGTCTTAAGACTATCAAAGGTCTTAATGACAGTAGGTGACCAATGGAGTGGATCATTCTCTATATGGGTCATGTCTGTGATAGGTTTGACCAAGGAAGAAAAGTTTTTAATAAACTTTCTATAGTAATTGGCGAACCCCAAAAAACGTTGAATAGACCGAAGACCAACGGGGCAAGGCCACTGCAGAACTGCATTACATAGGCCAAAGGGCATTACAAGATACTCATAATGCCCGCTCCTGGTGTTAAATGCTGTTTTCTATTTGTGCCCCTCCTTAATCCTAACGAGATTGTACGCTCCTCTCAAATCAAGTTTAGTAAAGACCGTAGCTCCCTTGAGGCAGTCAAAGTGTTCCGTAATGAGCGGAATAGGGTAAGCATTCTTAATGGTAAGAAGATTAACCCTTTTTCTTCACAAAGAAGAAGCCAGCCCCTGCAGGAGAGCAGGATTTGCCGATGATCCCCCGCGACAGAGCATCGGCAACATACTCCTCCATAGCACAATTCTCTGCAACAGACAGAGGGTACACCCAGCTTTGAGGAGGAATGGCTCCGGATTGCAGGTCTATGGCACAATCGTAAGACCGGTGAAGAGGCAACATACCGGCACGCACCTTGTCAAAAACGTCTAGGAACGCTCGGTAATCCTCTGACAATTGAGATACCGAAGAAGTGCACAAGACTTTAACTGGTTTCCGTAGACAAGTGGAAATACATTGCGTGGACCACAACAAAATTTCGGACCTGCGCCAGTCGAGACTGGGATTGTGCTTTTGGAGCCAGGGATAACCCAGAACAACCGGAAAATGCGGAGAGTTTATCATCTGGAATTGGAGGGTTTCAAAATGGAGAGCCCCAACAGCCATCGACAATGGAGCAGTTTCGTGAGTAACGAGTGCAGGCTGAAGGGGCCTGCCATCAATGGCCTCAATAGCAAGCGGAACGGACCGAGGCAAAACAGGAATGGAGTGCTTTGATACAAAAGCACTGTCAATGAAATAGCCAGCAGCACCGGAGTCAACAAGAGCCTGAGTGACTATGGAGGAGTCCACCCAGGAAAGGACAACCGTGACCAAAGGTTTTCTCCTTAAGCGGTTCCGGGGATGAGGATAAACCACCCAAGGTCTGCACCTGACAGGACCTTGGTTGTGAACGTTTCCCGGCCGTGTAGGTGGCCCTGTAACCCACAATAGAGGCAGAGCCCCTCCCTCCTCCTAAAGGCCCTCTCCGCCACGGAGAAACACGTGAATCTCAACTGCATCGGCTCAGCAGTACCTGGTGACTTGGGATCAGGAGGCATGGGAGGAGAGGGAGGTGTCACGGATACCAGGCTGCAAGGGTTAAACCCCTACACCCTATAACCTTCCCCCTGTTGCTATCTAGTCTAGGTGCGAAGTGTTTTTCTGTTAATTGTGTGAGTCATCCATTGTCCTTTTGTAAGTCAGGATGTGATTAGAATCTGTTTAGCTAACCATTGTCTGATGTTTGTCTCATTGTATAATATTTGCTTCTATTTGTGTAGTAACTACCCCATGTGTTGGAAATGTCTAAAAGCTGTGTTTTCTGTGCAATAAACCCCTTATAACCTCACCCCTGTTGTTATCTAGTCTAGGTGTAAAGTGTCTTTCTGTTATTGTGTGAGTCATTCATTGTCCTTTTGTAAGTCAGGATGTGATTAGCATCTGTTTAACTAACCATTGTCTGATGTTTGTCTCATTGTATAATATTTGTTTCAATTTGTGTAGTAACTACCCCCATGTGTTGGAAATATATAAAAGCTGTGTTTTATGTGCAATTAAGCAGTTCTTATTTTCACCTGAATACTAGTCTGTCTAGTCATTTAGGTGGGCTCCAGCTAGAATCACTTTCCTGGGCTACATAGAAATCACTTTCCTGGGCTACATAGCCACTTGTTCCAAGCAGAGGAAGGACCCGGTTGGCGGCGCTACCCAGTCGGGGTAGCGGGAAGTCCGTCACATTGGTTGGCAGCGGTGGGATGCTTCCGTCTACCTGGAACATCCAAACCACCAACTGAAGATCTTGCCAGATGGAGCAGTACTATGGGCTCCGGAAAGAAGAATTGAGAATATTGCTGCAGACTAGAGGGAAAATCGCCGGCAACAAGACAAAGGCAGTGCTCATAGCCAAACTGATGGAGGATGATCTGGCTAGCGAACAGGCTGGTGGGTCGGATAGCGACCAAAGCGGAGGACAGCCCAGTACAGCCTCCACTCAAGGGACTACAACATCTGACAAGCAGTAGCAGGTACAGTGGCAACTGGCTCTCTATGGACCTAACCCCCCTGAGGAGATCATTACTTGGATAGTGACTGGTGCCAACAAGATACACATGTTGGAGCTTCAGAAGTCTATAGGGGGTCATGCCAGATTCCCTAGACCCGCCTTCCTGGCCCAAGAAACTACCCCACGGGGCTTTCTGAACTTTCCAGGATAATGGGAGCAAGGATATTGACCGCTACCTACAGCTGTTCGAGACCCAGTGCCGGATGCATGGGGTCACTAATGCCGATAGGGTTACTATCTTAATTGGGAAACTATCTGGTAGGGCCCTGGAGGCTTTCCACACTGTCCCCTCCGAAGATCAAGGCAACTATGACCAGGTGAAGGAGCGCATCCTTGCTCGGTATGGACTCACACCTCAGGCTCACCGGCTAAACTTCAGGGGACTACAAAGACAAGAGGAGTAGCCGTATACCGAGTTTGCCCACTGCTTAGCTAGATCCTTGAACTCCTGGGTTACTGGGTGCCACATCACCACCCTAGAAGAAGATGTTCAACTCATCCTCCTGGAGCAGTTCTACAACCGCAAAGACAAGGGACCCAGAACAGCTGACCAACCCGCTCCGCTCCAGCCCCAGCTCGAACCCCAATGTTCTTTCAGCAGCCACAGACCTGGCAGCCCCCTGTTTACCCGGCTGGGAGCAGACATCTCCGGGGGTGTTATGGGTGTGGACACCCTGGACATGTTATACGGGACTGCCCCGCCAGACAACAAAACCCCCCAGCCCAGCCACAAAGGAACCCTGCCTCAACGACGTGGAGGTCTCCTCAAGCCCGCACCTATCTGGTCGCTGCCCATTGTGCCCATACAGAGAGCTCTGACCTCTATGCTGAGTGGACAGGAGAAGTGGGTGTCTTGCACCATGTCGACTCAATGGACCAAGACAACCGACAACAACACCGGCAAGGTGTCTGGGTCAACGGGCAGGCGGCTCAAGGAATGAGAGATACGGGGGCCACCATTTCTTTGATCCAACCTCACCTCTTTCCCCCCTCCGGCTGCACTGGGCTTACCCTTGCTGTGGGGGTAGCGGGAGGTGAGGTCCTCAGGATTCCTACAGCCTGGGTCCATTTGAACTGGAAAACCAACTCCCGCAATGTAGAAGTGGGGGTTAAGCACCACATCCCTGCCGAGGTCCTGTTGGGAAATGACCTTGGCCACCTTGTGTCCGCCTATGTGGGGGATGCCTCTCCGGATACCTGCCCAGTGACTACCTGCCAGCAGGCCAGATGCCCAGCCAACTCACCAACTCTGGGGACCCAGGTAAGACCTACCACCCCGACACCTACCTTTCCCCGACTGCCCGTCCCCACTAACCCAAAACTTACTGACACCCCTCCTGGGTGACCCCCTCTGACTTCGCCAAAGAAACCTTGAGTGACCCAACCCTAGCCCCTTACTGAGACCGAGTAGGTGCTGACCCCCAGGGCCCTGGAGACGAACGATTCCAATGGGAGACAAAGCTGCTGTACCGGATCTCCAAGAGGAGACAAAGGACCGGTGCCAAAATGCCAGCCGGTCGTACCGAAGAAGTTTCGGTTCAACCTACTGAACATAGGGCATGACATCCCCTTAGCCTGCCACTTAGGAAAGCAAAGGACCCACCACCGCTTGATTCAAACCTTCTTATTGCCAGGCATTACAGCCGATATTAAGGAATACTGTAAATCCTGTGAGGTTTGCCAGAAGGTAGGAAAGACGGGTGACCATACGAAAGCCACCCTCCATCCCCTGCCCATTATTGAGGAACCCTTCAGCCAAGTGGCAGTAGACATTGTGGGGCCATTAGCTTGGCCCAGCCCCTCAGGGAAGAAATACATCCTTACAGTGGTGGACTATGCCACCCGATACCCTGAGGCAATCCCCTTGGCCAATATCACGGTGGAGACCATAGCAGATGCGATGCTCCGGATATTCACCAGGGTAGGCTTCCCTTGGGAAGTGGTTTCCGATCAGGGAACGTAGTTCACTGCGGAAATCACTCAACAACTCAGGGAGTTGTGGGGGATTAAACCCCTGCACAGCACCCCTTACCATCCCCAGATGAATGGGCTGTGTGAGAGGTTTAACGGGACCCTAAAGCAACTGCTTCAGACATTCTCGGCCACTCACAAGGACTGGGAGAGATTCCTGCCGCACCTCCTCTTTGCATATCGAGAGGTGCCTCAGGAATCCACCGGTTTTTCCCCCTTTGAACTTCTATATGGTCAAAAGGTTAGGGGCCTGCTAGATTTGGTACGAGCCCACTGGGAGGGAGACACCGGGGGGGAAGAGCACTCTGTTGTGGAGTACGTACTCCAGCTCAGAGACCGGCTGAAGGACCTAGCTGCCCAGGTACGCGAGAACCTTCAAGCCTCTCAGCACAGGCAGAAGCGATGGTATGATTGCAATGCCTGTACCCGAATCCTGATCGTGGGACAGAAGGTCCTCGCTTTGAAGCCTGTCAAAACCGACAAGCTACAGGTCTCTTGGCAAGGACCTTAACGAGTTGTGGAACAACTGAACAACACCACATACCTGGTAGCAAAGTGAACATGTTAAAGGCATACATAAAGAGACCCAGAGATGTGGCCGCTATCTGTGCGCCGGCAGTGGAGGACTCTGAAAGTCTTCCAATGCCGGAGCTTCCCGGACCTACTGACACCCCCCAGGGGGTGGATGACATATCCCTAGACAATAGGTTAGAGCCCGGACAGAAAAGGCAATTCCGGCGACTCTTGGAACAAAGAAGTGACATGTTCTCTACTGTCCCTGGGCTTACCACCACAGCCATCCACCGGGTGGAGACCCCGGGCCAGACCCCCTTGCGACAGGCCACCTATAGGGTCCCAGAGGCCGTCAGGGACAGTATGCACCGGGAGCTCCGGGGAATGTTGGACCTCGGTGTTGTTGAACCATCCAACAGTCCGTGGGCCTCCCCGGTAGTGTTAGTAACCAAGAAGGATGGAACTACCCGGTTCTGCGTTGACTACCGTAGACTCAACGACAGAACCACCACTGACGCCTATCCCATGCCCCGAGTAGATGACCTGTTAGATTGAATAGCTCGGGGCCACTTCCTGACCACCCTTAACCTATGCAAGGGTTATTGGCAAATCCCCCTTGACCCTAAGTCTGTCCCCAAGTCTGCCTTCAAATGGCATGACCTTAAACTGGTATAAGCCGAAGGGATTGATGGAGTGAAGAACGCCCCAGCCACTTTCCAAAGAATGGTAGACCGCCCGTTGGATGGCCTCCAGGACTATGCCTGTGCATACCTGGATGACATCGCCATCTATAGTGAGACCTGGGAGGACCATCTGATCCACTTAGGCGTCATCTTAGATTTGTCTTCGAGCCGTCAGCCTCACCTTGAAGCCAGATAAGTGTAACCAGCTGGGCGCTCGGAAGTTCAGTACTTAGGCCACCGAGTCAGCTGCGGTAAGCAGCGACCCGCGCAGTCAAAGGTCGAGGCAGTGGCTAAGTGGCCCCACCCCCAGGACCAAAACCCAAGTCCTTGCCTTTCTGGGTACTGCAGGCTACTTCCGGAGGTTTGTCCCTAATTATAGCACCCTCGCCAAACCCCTGACTGACCTGACCCATAAACGACTTCCCCGACAGGTCCTGTGGTCCCCAGAGTGTGAAAAAGCGTCTTAAGTCTGCCTTAATCTCTGCCCCCAGTACTGGCCGCTCCTAACCCAGCCAAACGTTTTTCTCTCCACACTGATGCCTCCATGTTCGGGTTGGGGGTCATACTAAGCCAGGCGGACGAGAAAGGACAGGACCACCCCGTTGCCTACATCAGTCCACAAACTGCTACCTCGAGAAGTAGGCTATTGCGGCGGTTGAGAAGGAGTGTTTGGCGCTGGTATGGGGCCTTTGAAGAAGTTGGCAGCCCCTACCTATATGGGAGACCCTTCACTGTCCTTACTGACCACAACCCCCCTAGCAGGGCTCAACCTGGTTTCCGGAGACAATGGGAGATTGTTTGAAGTGGAGCCTTGCCCTGCAGCCATTTAACTTTGACATCCAGTAACGACCGGGAAAAGAGCAATGGGAATGCTGACGGACTTTCCCTGTGGACTGAAGTGGCATAAACTCTTCGGACATCCCCAGCCGACCCGTTAAGGGTCTAGTCGGGTCTGAACTGGAGGGGGGGGAGATGTCACGGATACCAGGCTACAAGGGTTAAACCCCCTACCCCCTATAACCTTCCCCCTGTTGTTATCTAGTCTAGGTGTGAAGTGTTTTTCTGTTAATTGTGTGAGTCATCCATTGTCCTTTTGTAAGTCAGGGTGTGATTAGAATCTGTTTAACTAACCATTGTCTGATGTTTGTCTCATTGTATAATATTTGCTTTCTATTTGTGTAGTGACTACCCATGTGTTGGAATGTCTAAAAGCTGTGTTTTCTGTGCAATAAACCCCTACCCCGTATAATCTCACCCCTGTTGTTATCTAGTCTAGGTGTAAAGTGTCTTTCTGTTATTGTGTGAGTCATTCATTGTCCTTTTGTAAGTCAGGATGTGATTAGCATCTGTTTAACTAACCATTGTCTGATGTTTGTCTCATTGTATAATATTTGTTTCTATTTGTGTAGTAACACTACCCCCATGTGTTGGAAATATATAAAAGCTGTGTTTTCTGTGCAATAAAGCAGTTCTTATTTTCACCTGAATACTAGTCTGTCTAGGCATTTAGATGGGCTCCAGCTAGAATCACTTTCCTGGGCTACATAGAAATCACTTTCCTGGACTACATAGCCACTTGTTCCAGGCAGAGGAAGGACTCAGTTGGTGGTGCTACCCAGTCAGGGTAGCGGGAAGTCCATCACAGGAGGCATGGGTGGGAACGAACACGTAGGAGACAACGGAACAGGAGGCTTCCACAAGCGCTCCTTGAAAGAGCGCCTCTTTTTGAGTCTGATGTCAATTAAGATAAAAAAAGATACCAATGCCTCAAGATCCTCTGGTAAATCTCTGGCAGCAACTTCGTCTTTAATCGCATCAGAGAGCCCATGAAAGAAGGCGGCAACAAAGGCTTCATTGTTCCAACCTACCTCTGCGGCAAGCATACGGAACTCAATAGCATACTGAGCAACAGATCTTGTACCTTGCTGAATGGACATGAGTCATTTAGCAGCAGAGGAGGAGCGAGCCAGAACATCAAATACCCTTCAAAAGGAGGCCACAAATTCAGGGTAATTTTAAATCACAGAGTTTATTAGTCTTCCACAAGGGATTAGCCCAGGCAAGAGCTGTGTCAGAGAGTAACGAGATGAGAAATCCCACCTTAGCTCTGTCAGAGGGAAACGCCTGAGGTAACATCTAAAAGTAAATGCCCACCTGGTTCAAAAACCCTCTGCACTGAATAGGATCAGCTTCATAGCGCTGAGGTAGAGGTGCAGAACCGGACATGCTCCTGGTAGGCATAGGTGCAGCAGCAGAAACAGGAGCAGCCATAACTTGCGGGACACTTTGGTCCAAATGAGACGAGAAGTGCAAAAATAATCACACCTTTATTAATAGCAAAAAATAATAAAAAGTCCACAACTCAAATAACAAGCCAGGAGTCAAAACCAGAGCTGGTAGTCAGACGAGCCAAGTCAGGAGCAAAAGCGAATTGTCAGACAAGCCGGAATCAGGAACAAGGAAAACAGCAGAGTCAGGAACAGGCCAGGGATCAGGAGAGACGTCAGGGCAGCCAGGTAATACACAGGAACTCTCACAAACAGGTCTGAGACAACGCAAAGGCAAAGCATACTGAACAGAGGCCCTTTAAATAATAAGTGATGACATCAAAATTCTGAGACTGCATCCTGTCTCACACGGATGATGCACACCAGTCTGGCCATAAAAAGAAGTGCAGGAAATGAGCAGCACCCCCCACAATACACCATAGTCAGCAAGAGAGCTGAGTAAAATGGCTGCCAGCAGCACATGGCAAACAAAACAGTGAAAAAACCCTGACAATTATTGACGAAATGCCCACACACCTTATAGAAAAGGAATTGCAAATACAGGGCTAGAAGATGATATTCGCTCATCACGCAAGTGCGAAGAAAGATTAGAAATAGCCGAAAATGAAATTGGTTACATTTAAACGAGACATGGCCACCTTAGAGGAGCATAAAACCAAGATTTATAGCCTAAATAGAACATTTAAAAAGACAATCTCGCCATAATGAAACCCCCGTATATTAGCATTGAGGATAATGCAGGTATTTTAGAAACCCTTAAAGGACTTAGGAGAAGTGAATTACAGAACTTAGGGAAGAATTTAAACACAGGTCACTGATTTGCTTCAGAGATAAACTTTCCCACATAGACAGTCACCTCATGTTTTAAATTCAGGGAACTGCTACACTTCAGAGGGGGAGGACAGTGATTATAGTGAGTCAGAGGGTGGAGCAAGCTAGCCAAATAGCCCCCCATAATGCTAATATGCGTAAGGGATCTCCCCACAGTAGAATTGTATGGAAGTATACATCACATAGATATATTGTATAGATTTAAGGTTATGCATATACCTGGTATCTAAATGTATTGGAAGTCTATAGATATTACAAATGGAATATACTCATATTTAGTCTTGAAATACTCAGGGTAAATAGTAATAGTATACATAATCCAATAACACATGGAACATGTGGTTTGTTGATATATCGGAAATTAAAGGATATTTTTTTTTTTTTTTTTTTATAAATTTTTATTTTTATTGAGGCAATGAAACAAGTCAGAGTACAAACACAGCAGCATAAAGGACAATATCTCAAAAGCAGTATTACATGACAGTAATTCCTTCATACGAACATAAATACACTGAGCAATAATGGGAACACGGTATTGACCTAATGATGCCTCTTTTCTATAAATAAGTAACAGAACATGCAGGCGTCAACAGTGTGAAATAGGTCCACTTATGGGACCTGTAAACTGGTACTCATCGGAAGACAGAACTCTCGGGATTAAAGATTCTCAATATAAATCATATAGGAAAAAACCAAGTGCTAGGTAATTGCAATCGTCTGAAGACAAACACTGTGAGGGTTGCTAAATTCCTATGCGGGAAACAATTGGAGAATAACATATGGTTATGGGGAAGGGATATATCCTGGAGAACCGTTGTCAGGAGGTGGGGGAAAGGGGAAGGGTGGGAGAAGGAGGGAGGTAATGGGGAAGAGAAAAAAAAAGCCAGGGGGAGGGGGGGGGGAGAGGGCAACTGAAGGCTGGAGGAGAGATCGGGCCACCAGGGTTGCAGCCCAGTCTCTAGAGCTGCACATTTATCCGGTCGCCCACCGAAACGCCGGTTTCGTCAGGTCTCCTAAACTCCTCCCATGCCAGCCATATAGAACAATAGAAGTCATATCGGCCTTCAACCCTTAACGCGTATTCTTCCATGTTTTGGATGTAATCCAAGGACTCAAGGACTGGGGTAAGCGTAACAGGGGCTTGTTTCATCCACTGTCTAGCTATAACGAGTTTTGCTGCTAAGAGGATGACAACACCTAGTAGACGGGATGATTTTGGGAGGCCCTGCAGTCCAAGATGAAAGAGCGCCATATCTCCTGTAAGGTTTTCGACAAGACCCAACCTCTGGAGTAGCCTCGCCACCTGGATCCAAAAGTTGCTCAGTTTGGGGCAATCCCACCAGATGTGGAGGTGGGTACCTCGCTGGGCGCAGCCTCTCCAACAGTCCGCTGACCGGGAGGGATATATTCTATGCAACCTGGTCGGGACCCAATGCCACCTAAGTAGGATTTTAAGATATAATTCAAACAGGTTGGAACAGCGCACCGCTGCGCTTACATCCTGGAGAGCATGTTGCCATTTACCTTCTGATGTCACTGCCCCTAAGTCTCTCTCCCAGTCCTCTGTGGACCGAGGAGTTAAGGAGAGCTCTGTAGTGGAACAATAGGGAGCCCCGTAGAGGTCTACCAGCCAACCATCTCCTCTCCCATTTGGTGAGAGCTCTCATGTTAGCTTTCTGGAATCCCCAGGATAGAAGGAGCGAAACCAGGCAGAGGTATTCAAAATTGCAGCTCTCTAGGGAAATTGTCCGTCGGATAAGTTTGGGGCGGGATGGCCAGGACGTCTCCCCTGTATAGGTCTGAGAGTAGTCTGATCTCTAAGGCTTCCCACCTCATGGGGTGGGATTCAGGGAGGCACTGTAGTAAAGCCTTGATAGAGTGTATAGGGGAAGGATGCGGGGCTACCGAGTCAAGAGACCGTAGCTCTCTCCAGAGCTTCAGGCAGGTCTTGATTGTGCGGCAATGTATTCCGCTCAGCACCTCTGCATGATCTGGGATCCATATAAGATTGGCTAAGTCCACTCCAGCGGGCAGCAAGCCCTGTTCTAATTGGTACCACCCTGCGGAGCAGTCCTTCACCCCCCAGGCAGCAATATGCGAGAGCATAGCAGCCTTGTAGTATAATGTGATGTTTGGCATCGACATGCCTCCGCATCTTTTTGGTTTTTGTAGTTGGGTCAGGGGTAACCGCACGTGGCGCCCCTTCCATACGTATTTCGTGAAGATAGATTGGAAGTGGTTGAGGAGGTATGTTGGGACAGGAACCGGGAGGCATTGAAAGAAATAGATCAGCTTTGGGAGTAGGAGCATCTTCACAGCCGCGACTCTACCCGTCCAAGAGACCTCCGGTACCTTCCAGCTAGAGACAATCTGTTGGAACTCCTTGAGCAGTGACCCGTAGTTTGCAGTCACTATTCTCTTAGGGTCATGAGAGAGCATTACCCCCAGGTGTTTCAGTCCTTCAGTTGACCATTTAAATGGATATGATCTCCTCAGAGTCTCCAGAGTGGTCTCGGGTAGGCCAATAGCATAGGCTTCAGTCTTAGTATAATTGAGCTTATAGTATGTTAGGTTAGCAAATTTGGTCAAGATCCTGAACAGTTCAGGGAGCGACTCTTCCGGGTCCGCCAGGAATATCGTCAAGTCGTCTGCAAATAGTGCTAGGACTTGCAGGATATCATGCAACACCAGATGCTGGATAGAGGAGGTTGCCCGGAGTCTTGTCGCCAGTGGTTCCATTATTAGAGCAAAAAGGAGTGGCGACAGGGGAAGCCGGTCTGCCCTGTCCCCTTTATGGTAGTATCTCTGTTTCAGGAGATAGAGTCCCCTCTGGACCCTCTCCAGTTCACAAGCTTCGATCTGCTTTTTGAGAGTCTGGACCTTCCCAACCAGGGAGTCTGTTTTAGCCCTTCTAAGCTGAGTCCTGGAGATAGAGTAATCATGATATAGTTGGGCTAAGCTGGCCCCTTTGCGTCTTCTAATCTCTGAGGACTTTTGCATAAAGAGCCCGCGGAGGTAGGCCTTAAGCATCAAAATATCACAAAACCAAAGAAATGTGAAATAAATGTGATAAAATAGTGAACATAAAAAGTGATTTATAAAATATACTTTAGTGTGAACTAAATACTTATAAAAGTTCATATAAGGATATGTATGTTCTTCCACAATCTTCACGCTTCTATTTTCTTTTGATCCTCATATGGAAAGAAAGAAAGAAATGCCACATAGCGTAACTCTGTAACCTTTTCAAATGCAGAATGCGTATGTACAAATGCTTACTCACATGAGATGGAGCTATGACCAAGCTCAGGTTTATGCGCACACCCAATGTTATACTGTTGGGTAAACAGTTGCTTGAACCGGATTTTTGAATAAAAAGGATTTATTTAAAATATAAGTATAAAAAGCGCCCCAAGAGCTGCAGAGACCACCAAATACAATAGGATCGGCAATACAATCAAGTAATTGCTCGTAATTGCTCGTTTCTTGTTCTTTGGCGTCCTTCCAAGAATCTGCACACCAGCGAGGAGAGCAACATATACTGGACTCTCAAGGGGGACGTTGTGTGGTTAAGTTTCTGCACTCCTTACCACGGTCTCTAGTATTGTGTATAAGCTCAATACGAGCAATTACTTGATTGTATTGCCGATCCTATTGTATTTGGTGGTCTCTGCAGCTCTTGGGGCGCTTTTTATACTTATATTTTAAATAAATCCTTTTTATTCAAAAATCCGGTTCAAGCAACTGTTTACCCAACAGTATAACATTGGGTGTGCGCATAAACCTGAGCTTGGTCATAGCTCCATCTCATGTGAGTAAGCATTTGTACATACGCATTCTGCATTTGAAAAGGTTACAGAGTTACGCTATGTGGCATTTCTTTCTTTCTTTCCATATGAGGATCAAAAGAAAATAGAAGCGTGAAGATTGTGGAAGAACATACATATCCTTATATGAACTTTTATAAGTATTTAGTTCACTCTAAAGTATATTTTATAAATCACTTTTTATGTTCACTATTTTATCACATTTATTTCACAGGCCTTAAGCATCGCCCACAGGGTCAGTGCAGATGTAGATCCCGTGTCATTTATACTCAGAAACCCCTCTATTTCCCGTATCCAGAGTGGGACTTGAGGGTCCACGAGGAGGTATTCTGGTAGACGCCAAGAGTGTCCACCCTCCCCCGAGGGAGAGAAAGTGATATCTACAACTACTGCGTCGTGGTCTGACCATACACAAGGTACGATCCTGGCCTCCGCAACCGCCTGCAATGTCCATGCGGGACAAAAAAATAATCGAGCCGAGAAAAAGACCTGGAGGGGGACGAGTAACAGGTGTAGTCGTCGACATCGGGGTGTAGGGCCCTCCAGACGTCGTGATATGAGTGTTGTGAAACAACATTCCTAAAGAGATGGGAGTAATGTTCCTCTCCTCGATGTGGAGGACCTTGTCTTTGTGACTTTCTGTCCGTACGCGGGTCCCACACCAGGTTACAGTCACCACCTATGATAACATGGCCCTGCTTGAGTCGGCCGACCTTACCTAGCAGGTTGCCAAGGAAGCGGGTCTGGTTAACATTGGGAGAGTACAGAGCGACTAGCGTGACCAGATTATTATCCAACCGACAGACGCATATTATATAGCGGCCGGAAGGGTCCGATTCAAGGTAGATGGGCTCATAGGAGACATGTCTACCAATTAGGACAGTTACTCCCCTGGCCTTTTTGTGGAACGTTGAGGACAGACGAACCGGGAAGTCTCTGGGGTGGAACATGGTGGCCCGAGACTCCGTCCAGTGGGTCTCCTGTATGTACACAACGTCGAGACGCTTCTCTTCGTGGGGGAATTCAGGCCTCTAACGTTCAGCGTGCCCATTCTCATTATGGAAAGAGAGAGGAAAAAAAAAAAAAAAAGAAGGAAGGAAAAGGGGGTGTTAGGTAAAGACTATGGGAACTAGGGGCGGGGTACACAGTAGGTTTCATTAGGTTCTCCGGGCTGGGCAGAGACTACTACACTCTGCCAAATAGAGGGTGCAGAGGATAGAATAAATAATCCCTAACCGCACCGAAAATACACCCCCTGAGGGGGGAGGGGGAGAAGAGGTAGCAAAGGAGGAGAGAACTCGGAGGCTCCCCTCCACTACCGGCGTGTATTATGTTATCACTAATCATCTTACATAGGGACTTGTAGCGAGGTAACCTTAAGGATGGGTGGGGAAAGGGATAATGGGAAAATGTAGTGGAGAAGGAGGGGGGAGGGAAGGGGCAGAGGGTCTATGCAGATTAGGAGGGAGCGATGTACCTATGCTATATTTCGGACCTTAGGGAGTTGGAAGGGGTGGGAAATCTAGAGGTTTCTTAAGGCCCGTATCAGGAGCCAGGCAGCTCATGTAGGTCCTAGAGAGTGGGTATGTACATGCATATATATAGACAACTGCAATTGTAACACATAACCTGCAATAACACTGGTAGGTAATAGGTAATGGGTGGGCCCAAGGTGGGCACAGAGTGAGAGTACCTAGAAGGAGAAAGGGAGATGGAGTGGGTTCTGATGGTAAGGTTGAGGAGAGATCAGGGAACGAAAAGGTAGGTGGAAAGAGGTAGGGTGCGACGAAGGTACTGATGAAAACAGGAGAAGAAAAAGAAAAGGGGGGAAGAGAAGAGGCAAACTGGAGAGCTGAGTGGAAAGAAAGGGGGAAAGGTAGCAACATCTGAAGGGAGAAACGGATGATGTGGTAAATCAGAGATACACTAGAATAACAGTATGTTCTCAACATTTGACATTGCCCATATGACAGATCGCTTCCTCAGTACCTCCCACTAGGGAAGTCCTCCCCTAAGTCCAGAGGGAATGATAGTGGGCTGAGCAAATAACACTGGAAAAGAAACAGGAGAGTTGGACAGAGAGAGGCCAAAAAGAGAGAACCGAAGAAGCAGAGTGACGGGAGGAAAGAGGGAGCATGATTGGGGAGGTGGGAGAGAGCAGAGGGAAAGGGAGGGAGGGTAGGCGGATGACAAGGGGGCATCAACAGTCCAGGTGAGGAAGAAGAAATGGGGGAAGAGGAGATAATATGGTAGCGGGGAGGCAGTAGAGCTGGGAGAGGTAGTGGGGGGAATGGGGTACAGGGAGAAGGGGAGAGCAGAGGGAAAGATGATAGAGATGAGGAGAGATGGGAGGAGAAAGCATAATCATCCAAAACACCATTATGGAAAACATTAACCTGGAATCATAGGTGGAGCATTATACAAAACTAACAGTGCAGATATAACTCATATACGGCTAGATTTAGAGTTTTGTCGGTAAGGACCCGCGTAGCTAACGCCGGCTTTTTTCTGGCCGCACCATAAAAATAACTCTGGTATTGAGAGTCCACATAAAGGCTGCGTTAGGCTCCAAAAAAGGAGCGTAGAGCATTTTTAACGCAGCTTCAACTCTCGATACCAGAGTTGCTTACACCAGCCTCAAAAACGTGCTCGTGCACGATTCCCCCATAGAAAACAATGGGGCTGTTTGAGCTGAAAAAAAACCTAACACCTGCAAAAAAGCTGCGTTCAGCTCCTAACGCAGCCCCATTGTTTGCTATGCGGAAACACTTCCTACGTCTGCACCTAACACTCTAACATGTACCCCGAGTCTAAACACCCTAACCTTACACTTATTAACCCCTAATCTGCCGTCCCCGCTATTGCTGACCCCTGCATATTATTATTAACCCCTAATCTGCCGCTCCGTAAACCGCCGCTACTTACATTATCCCTATGTACCCCTAATCTGCTGCCCTAACATCGCCGACCCCTATATTATATTTATTAACCCCTAATCTGCCCCCCCACAACGTCGCCTCCACCTGCCTACACTTATTAACCCCTAATCTGCCGAGCGGACCTGAGCGCTATTATAATAAAGTTATTAACCCCTAATCACTAACCCTATAATAAATAGTATTAACCCCTAATCTGCCCTCCCTAACATCGCCGACACCTAACTTCAATTATTAACCCCTAATCTGCCGACCGGAGCTCACCGCTATTCTAATAAATGTATTAACCCCTAAAGCTAAGTCTAACCCTAACACTAACACCCCCCTAAATTAAATATAATTTGAATCTAACGAAATTAATTAACTCTTATTAAATAAATTATTCCTATTTAAAGCTAAATACTTACCTGTAAAATAAATCCTAATATAGCTACAATATAAATTTTAATTACATTGTAGCTATTTTAGGATTAATATTTATTTTACAGGCAACTTTGTAATTATTTTAACCAGGTACAATAGCTATTAAATAGTTAAGAACTATTTAATAGTTACCTAGTTAAAATAATTACAAAATTACCTGTAAAATAAATCCTAACCTAAGTTACAATTAAACCTAACACTATACTATCATTAAATTAATTAAATAAAATACCTACAATTACCTACAATTAAACCTAACACTACACTATCAATACATTAATTAAATACAATATCTACAAATAACTACAATTAAATAAACTAACTAAAGTACAAAAAATAAAAAAGAACTAAGTTACAAAAAATAAAAAAATGTCTACAAACATAAGAAAAATATTACAACAATTTTAAACTAATTACACCTACTCTAAGCCCCCTAATAAAACAACAAAGCCCCCCAAAATAAAAAATTCCCTACCCTATTCTAAATTACTAAAGTTAAAAGCTCTTTTACCTTACCAGCCCTGAACAGGGCCCTTTGCGGGGCATGCCCCAAGAAGTTCAGCTCTTTTGCCTGTAAAAAAAACATACAATACCCCCCCCAACATTACAACCCACCACCCACATACCCCTAATCTAACCCAAACCCCCCTTAAATAAACCTAACACTAAGCCCCTGAAGATCTTCCTACCTTATCTTCACCATACCAGGTTCACCGATCCGTCCTGAAGAGCTCCTCCGATGTCCTGATCCAAGCCCAAGCGGGGGGCTGAAGATGTCCATGATCCGGTAGAAGTCTTCATCCAAGCGGGGCAGAAGAGGTCTTCCATCCGATTGAAGTCTTCATCCAAACGGGGCAGAAGAGGTCTTCCATCCGATTGAAGTTTTCATCCAGGCGGCATCTTCTATCGACATCCATCTGGAGCGGAGCGGCAGCATCCTGAAGACCTCCGACGCGGAACATCCATCCTGGCCGACGACTGAACGACGAATGACGGTTCCTTTAAATGACGTCATCCAAGATGGCGTCCCTCGAATTCCGATTGGCTGATAGGATTCTATCAGCCAATCGGAATTAAGGTAAGAATATTCTGATTGGCTGATGGAATCAGCCAATCAGAATCAAGTTAAATCCGATTGGCTGATCCAATCAGCCAATCAGATTGAGCTCGCATTCTATTGGCTGTTCCGATCAGCCAATAGAATGCGAGCTAAATCTGATTGGCTGATTCAATCAGCCAATCAGATTTTTCCTACCTTAATTCCGATTGGCTGATAGAATCCTATCAGCCAATCGGAATTCGAGGGACGCCATCTTGGATGACGTCATTTAAAGGAACCGTCATTCGTCGTTCAGTCGTCGGCCAGGATGAATGTTCCGCGTCGGAGGTCTTCAGGATGCTGCCGCTCCGCTCCAGATGGATGTCGATAGAAGATGTCGCCTGGATGAAGACTTCAATCGGATGGAAGACCTCTTCTGCCCCGCTTGGATGAAGACTTCAATCGGATGGAAGACCTCTTCTGCCCCGCTTGGATGAAGACTTCTACCGGATCATGGACATCTTCAGCCCCCTGCTTGGGCTTGGATCAGGACATCGGAGGAGCTCTTCAGGACGGATCGGTGAACCTGGTATGGTGAAGATAAGGTAGGAAGATCTTCAGGGGCTTAGTGTTAGGTTTATTTAAGGGGGGTTTGGGTTAGATTAGGGGTATGTGGGTGGTGAGTTGTAATGTTGGGGGGGGTATTGTATGTTTTTTTTACAGGCAAAAGAGCTGAACTTCTTGGGGCATGCCCCACAAAGGGCCCTGTTCAGGGCTGGTAAGGTAAAAGAGCTTTTAACTTTAGTAATTTAGAATAGGGTAGGGAATTTTTTATTTTGGGGGGCTTTGTTGTTTTATTAGGGGGCTTAGAGTAGGTGTAATTAGTTTAAAATTGTTGTAATATTTTTCTTATGTTTGTAGATATTTTTTTATTTTTTGTAACTTAGTTCTTTTTTATTTTTTGTACTTTAGTTAGATTATTTCATTGTAGTTATTTGTAGGAATTGTATTTAATTTATTTATTGATAGTGTAGTGTTAGGTTTAATTGTAGGTAATTGTAGGTATTTTATTTAATTAATTTAATGATAGTATAGTGTTAGGTTTAATTGTAACTTAGGTTAGGATTTATTTTACAGGTAATTTTGTAATTATTTTAACTAGGTAACTATTAAATAGTTCTTAACTATTTAATAGCTATTGTACCTGGTTAAAATAATTACAAAGTTGCCTGTAAAATAAATATTAATCCTAAAATAGCTAAAATGTAATTATAATTTATATTGTAGCTATATTAGGATTTATTTTACAGGTAAGTATTTAGCTTTAAATAGGAATAATTTATTTAATAAGAGTTAATTAATTTCGTTAGATTAAAATTATATTTAATTTAGGGGGGTGTTAGTGTTAGGTTTAGACTTAGCTTTAGGGGTTAATACATTTATTAGAGTAGCGGTGAGATCCGGTCGGCAGATTAGGGGTTAATAATTGAAGTTAGGTGTCGGCGATGTTAGGGAGGGCAGATTAGGGGTTAATACTATTTATTATAGGGTTAGTGAGGCGGATTAGGGGTTAATAACTTTATTATAGTAGCGGTGCGGTCCGCTCGGCAGATTAGGGGTTAATAAGTGTAGGCAGGTGGAGGTGACATTGAGGGGGGCAGATTAGGGGTTAATAAATATAATATAGGGGTTGGCGGTGTTAGGAGCAGCAGATTAGGGGTACATAAGGATAACGTAGGTGGTGGCGCTTTGCGGTCGGCAGATTAGGGGTTAATAAGTGTAGGTAGCTGGCGGCGACGTTGTGGGGGGCAGATTAGGGGTTAATAAATATAATATAGGGGTCGGCGGTGTTAGGGGCAGCAGATTAGGGGTACATAAGGATAACGTAGTTGGCGGTCGGCAGATTAGGGGTTAAAAAAGTTTAATCGAGTTGCGGCGATGTGGGGGGACCTCGGTTTAGGGGCACATAGGTAGTTTATGGGTGTTAGTGTACTTTAGAGCACAGTAGTTAAGAGCTTTATAAACCGGCATTAGCCCAGAAAGCTCTTAACTACTGACTTTTTTCCTGCGGCTGGAGTTTTGTCGTTAGATTTCTAACGCTCACTTCAGAAACGACTCTAAATACCGGAGTTAGAAAAATCCCATTGAAAAGATAGGATACGCAAATGACGTAAGGGGATCTGCGGTATGGAAAAGTCGCGGCTGAAAAGTGAGCGTTAGACCCTTTTTGAGTGACTCCAAATACCAGAGTTAGCCTAAAACCAGTGTTAGGAGCCTCTAACGCTGGTTTTCACGGCTAACGCCAAACTCCAAATCTAGGCCATAGACTTTAAAAAAGCAATATGTTCTTGACATTTAACATTTTCTATATAACATATCTCGTCCTCGGCACCCCCCACCAGGGAAGTCCTCCCTCAAGTTCAGGGAAAACGATAGTGGGTTGAGCAAACAATACTGGCAAAAAAAAAAGAATAGGAGAGTCGGGCGGAGCAAGAGGAGTGAGGCCGCAGGAATAGGGAGATGGGAAGAGCAGAGGGGAAGGGAGTGGGTGTATGCGGGTGGTAGGGGGGTATCAGCATTCCAGGAGGGAAGGGAGGAATGGGGGGGAAAGAGGGAATAGGGCGGCAGGGAAGGCAGTAAAGTCAGGAAGGAAGTGGGAGAAGTAGGATATGGGGAGAGGGGGAGAGCAGAGGGAGAGATGATAGAGACGAGGAGAGATGGGAGGAGAAAACATAATCAACAGAGACACCACTATGCAAAACATTAACTTGGAGTCATAGGTAGAGCATTGTACCAAACTAACAGTGTAAATTTAACTCATATAGACAACAAACATTTAACTTGAACTAGGCGATCTTTCACATGTACGTTACCAGTTCCCTGGTTACCTCCAGATCTCAGAAGCAGTCACAGTCCTCATAGAGAAATGGACCACTGGAGGCGTGCCATATCTCAGTCTTCTGGAGGTGTGGGAACAGAATTAACAGGACTCTCGCAACTTGTGGTTGGGGAAAGGGTGGCGTAGGGAGTTATGGGTCATCGGCCAGGATCTTGTCGAGGTGCCTCCTGTCTGTCTGGGTTCCAGGCTTGGGCCCCCACTCTCAGCAGGGGCCCTACTCTCTGCGGTCGGGGAGGGTCTTCATTTCCATTTACAGCTGGTAGGTTCCAGACTCTCAGCAGGTCCTGCGCCTGACGTGGAGTAAGAGCAGTGTGCTGGGCACCATCTTTGGTGATGATCAGCTTAGTAGGAAATCCCCATCTGTATCGAATTTGGTGGGCCCTCAAAGTTCTAGTGGATTCGCTGAAACTTCTTCTTTGTTGTAGCGTGAATGAGGACAGATCAGGATACAATGAGATCATTAAATTGCTCCGGAAGTTGGGGTTATCTCAAGGTGACTTTCAAGAGTCTATCTTTGAAGGAGAAATAATGTAACCTGGTTATGGTATCTCTGGGCTTATCCATAGGGAGGTTTTGCGGCCTAGCAGCCCTGTGAATTCTGTCGATTCTCGCATCCTGTTCCCCTGATGGTCCTATGATAGCTCTAAACAGTGCTTGGGCAAATTTTTCTAGTTCCTGAGGACCCACAGACTCCGGGATTCTGATGTTGTTCCGTCTGGAACGGTCTTCTAGGTCTGCTAGTTTCGCCTCCAGGGAGGACACCTGATCCGCCAGATTTTGTGTATAGCTGACCCAGTTTGTATGGTCCACTAGCAGGTCTTCCTGTTTGCGTTCTAAAATGTCAGTTCGTTCATTAACTGTGACAATGTCCTTTCTGAGATCATCGAAGGACCTCTCCAGTTTGTCAAATCTTTTCGTGAATGACTGAGTCTGCTGATCCAGTAATAGTTTCATGGAATCCATGGTGATCGTTTCAGCCTGCCTGCGGGAGGGTGGCGAGCTCCTCACACTAGCCCTTCCCTCTGATAGAGGAGGTGAGACAGATCTATCGTCATCCGATATGTCCGGCAGTGGGCCTCTGATGGGTTGAAAATGGTCCCGGACTGTATGCTTTGAAGGGTGCAGTCCCTTTGACTTCCTCTTGGTTTGCTGTGACATTGTATACTAGGGACTATAGCAGATAGTGGGTGGTGTGTTGAGAGGTGATTGCAGGGAGAGGGTCTTGGAAGGTAACCTGGCAGGTTCAGCTGGCTCACACCGGTAGGGAGGGGCGCCACAGGGCTTAGCACATCATGGCTACGTTGCTGATGTCAGATAGTTAGAAAAAGTACCTTTTGCAAAGCTGCTTCAGCGGTTGGCTGCAGGATAAGCAGGTAGCAGGGCAGAGGTCAGATGGCTCCTGAGGGCAGTGAACCCTGGCATAGCGTGTCTCTCCCCTGGGGAAAGAATGCCACCACTGGGCACAGCCGGGAAAGGGATGTAGGTTATGACCCGCTCTGGGGAGCAGAGCGGGAAAGAAGGAGGAGAGACACTACAGAGCTGTGTCAATCTGGGGTGTAGATAGGGATCTTGGCTTTTAAGTTGTGACAAGTCAGGAAGATCCGAGTGGTGTGAGATGCAGCAGTAAGTTCCTGAGCCCACAAGCTGTTGTGGGTATAGACAGGAGGTCCCTGTTTCTGAGTGGAGGGGTGGCCACCAGGAGTGATGCAGGTGTTATAGATAGAGCTTCACTACCTGCAATTATTTTAGCAATAAACTGTAAATTACAGGTAGCTGCACAAAACACATAGATATTTTCCTGATTTAAGGTAAGGAATGGGTGGCTTTCAGAGCTGACAGTTCACTGCTGCTGCTCAGGCGCTATATTTGAAATTAAGGTAGAAAGAGGAGGCCTGCCCTGCTACTCCCTGTAGATCCCCCAGTGTTGATGAGTAGATGGCTCCATATATAGGGATTGGGAGTAGTATCTGGGGCAGCAGAAAGCTATGTATGAGTTCAGGGTTCCTGCTGGTAGGAAATGTAGCCAGGCTTATAGTGATACTTCAGTGTTGAGGCTGTACTTTAGTCGCTGCACGGGAGAGGGCAGCAGCAGAGCTGAGTCTAGTAAGCCCACCTTAAATGTCTGTAATCAGGGGTCTGTTTGGGTCTCTGACACTGTGACCGATGTTAGGGCTGTGGTTAACTTAGGCAGATTAGGCTGATGGATAGATAATTGGTTCTGGGCTCATAGCCCAGCAGCCACGTGGGTGGGCATTCCGGAGCGGAGCCCCGACCCTCCGGAACGCAATGCGCCTCAGTCAATTACCCCGCTTGGCCTCCTCCACTCCCCTCCATGTCAACCAACCTGCCCGGCAATGTCCCAGCAGAAGAACCTCCGCAAGTGCCACAGATCCCGGTATCGCCACCACTCCACAGGTTGGGCCGCCGCTGTCTTCCCCGCCGCCGCCTGATGACGTCACTCCGGGATGGTGGTCTTCCAAATTAAAGGATATTTAATAAACATTTTAAGGTGAGATATTTAAACTGCAGTAGTATTGATGATGAGACTGCATTTCTGGTTGTCTGTTGCCATCTAGTGGTTTATGCAAGAATTACAACCAAAGAGAATTATGGTATCAAATAACCATATGTTCCCAGTAAGCCAATAAGAGATGTTCAGCTCCGGAGGGCCCATCACAGACAGAACCATGGTGCATATCCAAGAGGTTCACTAATGATTACAATAAAAAGGGTGGGGTGTATCATGTGATATAGCCTCATGCAAAAGAGGATAGAAATGGGCTTGGGCTTGGCTTGCTAAAAATTTGTCTGATTACCTTGCTGCCATTTTGGGACACAGTCACTATAAGCGAAATTGGGCTACCTTTTCTTATCCATATTGCAAAATACCTTTATTTATGAGGTGAACTGAATTTATTTGAAAAAGCTGAAACTTCAATTTGGTTTATCTTTTAACATATAAAGGGTTGTTTCATACTTTTATATTTAAATCAAAGGTATTCTATAGCTATAACGAAAAAGAAATGAGGACATGCAGGAACAGTGAACCAAGTGGTTTTACTCAAGCTTTACAAAGTAGGGCACTAGACAGTGTGCAAGGCTTGGTGATTACAGACTGACGCGTTTCAGACATGCTCAATGTGCTTCATCAGAGATCTACAGGTGTTCTCTAAAGGTGCACTATTATGCTATACTTCATCCAATCAGAAAGCAAACAAAAACAGTGGGTGTGTAAAAACAAACAATGAATGTGATAACTTAGCGTGATATTCTATAGCTATAGTTTAATTGAAGCTGGTGATTTAAAAGGGCACTTTGTATTTTAAGTTCATGTTCCTAATCCTGTGTAGTTTAGAACTAGTCATATTGATGCTAAACACTCTGGTGTTTTTCCTCTCCCGTAACTCTCTTTTGGTATGTGAATATATTCTCTGTCAATCTGTAAAGTATTCACTGCACTCTGGTGCTTTTCCTCTCCTGTAACTCTCTTTTAGTATGTGTATATTTACATAGAGCAAATTAATTTAGGTTGTTAATTTAGTACTACATTTGTTGTACTATTATCCAATGTCTTACTTCTAATGTTTTGTTAATTGCCATGTGATGTTCAATCTTTATCAATATTGGTTATTATTCTCCAATTTATAGCTGTCTTATGCCATAGTTTTAACCTCCAAATTTTAGTATGTTTACTTAACTCACCCTGACCAGACCAGAATCTAACTTTCAAATCGACCCTTCATTTGTCTCTGACTTATCAATCAAGTAATTTAGTGGACACAGCTGACTTCCCTGCCTATATATATATATATTTTTAATTTCAAAAGCTTTATTGATGTAAAATAACGATGTACAATCAAAAGTCAAACAAACGATCAGTTGCTTTCCGTAAATGCTTTCCAACAGTTTTTAACAATAATAACTGAGAAATACATCACATCTTTAGTAAATATTCCCATCCAGCGGGACACATACCGAGGATGGGAGCTAGAATGTAAAAGTTTTTTTATTTTCCTTATATATCCATTATGTGAGCATAAAGTCAAAACTAAATAGACTGAGAACTGTGTTGATTTAGTTAGATAGAAAAGATGTAAGAGAGGGGGGGGGGGAAGTAGGGACAGTAGTAGGGGGAGAGAAGGGGAAAAAAAAATGTTAGATAGTATTATGCCATAAAGCAAGTACAGTTTCGTAGGTCGCCAGTTTGTGGGTTTTCAAGTAGTGATATCTCTCCATGAGGAGAACCTCATCTACCTGGGCCTGCCATTCCTCTAGTGTAGGGATTTTCTGCGTTTTCCATTTTTTGGGGATTAGTGCCTTGGCTCCTGTGAGCATTATTAATAGCAGGGCTAAATGTGCTTCACTTTGTTTTAGGCAAGGCGAGAAATAGTAAGATCTCCAGAGTATTTGGAAAATCTTGATTAAGGATTTCAGATATTTTCCCTATAACCCTTGGCCAGATTTTTTTCAGGTTTGGACAGTGCCACCAAATATGAAGAAGAGACCCCTCCTCCCCACATCCCCTCCAACAGCCAAGGGAAGAAAATATTTTATGCAGCCTTACTGGCATGAGATACCATCTACTTATTAACTTAATATGGGTCTCCTGAATATGTGCTGTTACGGAGGATCTCTTAATCAAACTAAAAGCCCCCAGCCATGACTTGCAATCAAATTCTGATTCAAAGTCCCTTTGCCATTGGCTAGTGTACGTGGGAAGTATCTCTGCCCCCGGGACGAGCAAAATTTTGTATATTATGGACACTAGGTGTTTCGGAACATGTACCATAGTGCAGAGCTCCTCAAATGATGTAAGTCCCCTCCCTAATTCCAAATTGTGTTTATGTTTTGAAATATAAGGGATTAGCTGGTTGTAATGCATCCATGAGGTAAAAATTTCCGTATATCTTTCTTCTAGTTTGCCCTGAGATAAAATTTTCCCATTTTCTACTATGCTCTGGAGAGAACCCTCCATGAGTTTATAGGGTTTTATCTTACGGGAGCCTAAATGATGAAAGGGAAGGTCAGAATTTTCAATGATTGGAATGAGAGGAGAATGCTTTGTGGATATATGTGTAGTGGTAGCTAAGATTCTATCCCACATCTGAAGAGTCTCTGCTATCATATGGTAATCCATGGTATTTTTTGGTCTTTTTTGAGAAGGTACCCAGGCTAAGATACCCAAATTGTTTAACTTAAGAATTTTTCTCTCTAATTGGACCCACGCCTTATGGTTTGTATTTTGAGACCATTCTACTATTCTTTGCAAGATAATAGCATTCCTGTATGAATTTAGGTCTGGTAGCCCTATGCCTCCTCTATCTCTAGGTAAATACATGGTGCGTTTTGGTAACCTAGGTTTGACCTTGGCCCAAATGCACTGCTCAATTAATTTTTGAAGTTGAGCAATATATCCTGCTGGGAGCACAATAGGAACCGTTTGGAAGATATACAATATCCACGGTAGGATATTCATTTTTATAACACCTACTCTTCCCAACCAAGATAGAGGTTTATTGCTCCATGAGGAGAGGTCTGTGGCAATGTTATTTTTAAGGATAATGTAATTTTTCTTAAAAAGGTCTGAGGGGTCAGAGGTAAGATGTATCCCTAAGTATTTTAGTTTGTGTTTGGCAATTTTGATATTATGTTCTTTTTGCAACATTTGTACAATCTTTGGGCAGGTATTTATATTCAAAAGTTCCAACTTTTTTAAGTTAAGGAGAAAGTTTGAAGCTTTACCGTATGTTCGCAGTTCAGTTAGCAGTTCAGGGAGTGATGTGTTAGCAATAGTGATGGTGTAAAGGACGTCATCAGTGTATAATGCCTGTTTATATTCAACTTGTTCGAGTTTTACGCCCGTGATATTTTGATTTCTCCTAATTCTGTGGGCCAAAGCTTCTATTGATATTGTGAACAGCAACGGAGACAGGGGACATCCCTGTCTAGTGCCATTGCTAATAGAAAAAGAATCGGACAGGGTTCCATTTACTCTAATTATAACGTTAGGGTTCGAGTAAAGCGCGAAAACGGTGTTTAAAAAATTGTTCTTGAAACCCATTATTTCCATAACTCGACGCAGAAAAAGCCAATGGACCATATCGAAGGCCTTCTCCACATCGGTTGAGAATAGCACCAAAGGGATTTTTGATACTCTTGCATGGGAGATCAATTGTAGGATCTTGGTGGTATTATCCTTAGCCTCCCTCCCTGGGACGAAGTCCACCTGATGGTTAGATATTAATTCTGGAAGGTAATTATTTAGGCAGGTCGCTAAAATTTTTGCTAATAATTTCATGTCTGCATTAATAAGAGAAATGGGCCTAAAGTTTTCAGGGGAGTCTGGTGCCTTACTAGGTTTGGGAATTACAGTAATGTGAGCTTCTAAAAGGATATTGGACAGATGTGGATTTTCTCTAAGATTGTTAAATAAATCTAGTAGGGGACGAGACACTTCTTCTATGAATTTTTTATAATAGGACAAGGTGAAACCATCAGGGCCTGGGCTCTTTCCCGTTGGGGAGCTTTTTATGGCCTGAACTAGCTCTTCCTTCGTAATCGGGGAGTCTAAGTGATCTGAGGCTTCTTTTGTTAAAGTAGGTAAATCAATGCCTTGAAGGTAGGAGTCACTATTATTTATCCTCTGGTGCAGTGACTCTTCCCCCTTATCCGGTGCCACTTCCCCCCCAATATTATATAAGGAGTGATAGTATTTGCGGAACGCAGTAGCAATCTGCGCACTACTATTCAGCTGGTGTCCATCCTTAGATTTGATCGTATGAATATGTGATTGAAGTTGTCTTCTTCTAAGGGATCTAGCTAAGATTTTACAAGGTTTGTTCCCCCCCTTCATAATAGTACTGTATTAGGTAGAGTGCTTTTCTTTGATGAGATTCGGCTAAGTGTGATAAAGGCCCCTCCCAACACGCTTTTATGAGCTTCCCATACAGTCATGATCGATGAGGAAGGGTAGGTATTTATCTCAAAGTATTCCTTTAGCGTTTTGCGTGTATCCTCTAAAATAAGGGTATTGTCTAACAGTGTGTCATCCAATTTCCATAATTGGTACGTAATCAGAATGTCGGGCCAGAGGACCGAACATGTGACCGGCGCATGATCTGACCAAGTAATGTGGACTATATCACATTTTTGTGTGATTGTAAGACCACAAGATTCTGTGTAAATATAGTCGATCCTTGAATAGCTGTTGTGTGGTATAGACTAGAAGGAGTAATCCCTTGAATTTGGGTGTAGTGTCCTTCATGTGTCATGTAGGGCTATGTCCTTAAGGGAAGAGTTAACCTGTTTAATCGTAGAGGAGGGGGTACATGTTTTCCTCTCGATGAGTCTAAGGAAGGGTTTGCCACTAGGTTAAAATCACCAGCAAGATACGAAATCCCTTTAGAATGTTCTAGCAGTAAATTTGTAATTTTTTTTTAAACAAAATGTATTTGAGAGACTAGGGCCTCGATCTGACATGCAGCGTCGCCCGCAAAAGCCGGCGATGCCAAATTTTGCGCTGGTTTGGTATCACATATACGACGTAACCTAGAAGTTACGCTCGTATATTTTTGCCTTCGGCCGTAGTTTTTTGGCCCATAGACAGGTATACCAAACCAGCGCAGTTTGATATCCAATATTCAGCGTAAGGACTTATGTGGCGAAAATGGAGAAATCCTACTCCATTTTCACCGCGCCACAAATTGCAGGCGTAGTAAGCCTTACGCTGTCTATTGGAGCCCGTAACTCCCTAAACTTCCTGCAAAATAAAACCTAACACCTAACGCATGCGCAATGTCTATCTACCTGTCAACCGCAAACTGCTATATAAAACCTAACACCTAACGCATGCAATGTCTATCTACCTGTCAACTGCGATCCCCCGCCGCAATCCCTAATAAAGTATTTAACCCCTAAACCTCCACTCCCGGACCCCGCCGCCACCTACATTAAATGTATAACCCCCTAATGTGAGCCCCCACACCGCCGCCATCTACATTACTTACCCCCTAATGTGAGTCCTTACACGGCCGCCACCTACATTAACTACCCCTAATGTGAGCCCCTTACACCGCTGCCACCTACATTAACTACCCCCTAATGTGAGCTCCTACCCCGCCGCCAGCTATATTAAAATTATTAACCCCTAATCTAATCCCCCTATACCGCCGCCACCTATATTAAATTAATAAACCCCTAATCTAATACCCCTATACCGCTGCCACCTATATTAAATTAATTAACCCCTAATCTAATCCCCCTATACCGCCGCCACCTATATTAAATTAATTAACCCCTAAAATACTAAACTATCCCTACCACTAAACCTAAGTCTAACCCTACAAATAGCCCTGAAAAGGGCTCTTTGCGTGGTATTACTCCAAAGTAAACAGCTCTATTGCCAGCCCTTAAAAGGGCTTTTTGCGCGGCTTTGTCCCAAAATAATCAGCTCTTTTACCAGCCCTTAAAAGGGCTTTTGGCGGGGCATTGTCACAAAGTAATCAGCTCTTTTGCCTATAATCTAAATCCCCCTATACCGCCACCACCTATAATAAATGTATTACCCCCTAATCTAATCCCCCTACACTGCCGCCACCTATATTAAATATATTACCCCCTAATCTAATCCCCCTACACCGCCGCCACATATATTAACTATATTAACCCTAATTATATTAGGGTTAATATAGTTAATATAGTTATTATATATATTAACTATATTAACCCTAATTATATTTGGGTTAATATAGTTAATATCGTTATTATATTATATATATATTAAGTATAATAACCCTATCTAACTCTAACACCCCTAACTAAATTCTTATTAAAATAAATCTAATTAATATTAATATTATTAATTAAAATATTCCTATTTAAATCTAAATACTTACCTATAAAATAAACTCTAAGATAGCTACAATGTAATTAATAATTACATTGTAGCTATTTAAGGGTTTATATTTATTTTACAGGTAACTTGGTATTTATTTTAACTAGGTACAATAGCTATTAAATAGTTAATAACTATTTAATAGCTACCTAATTAAAATAATTACCAATTTACCTGTAAAATAAATCCTAACCTAAGTTACAAATACAGGGAGTGCAGAATTATTAGGCAAGTTGTATTTTTGAGGATTAATTTTATTATTGAACAACAACCATGTTCTCAATGAACCCAAAAAACTCATTAATATCAAAGCTGAATAGTTTTGGAAGTAGATTTTAGTTTGTTTTTAGTTATAGCTATTTTAGGGGGATATCTGTGTGTGCAGGTGACTATTACTGTGCATAATTATTAGGCAACTTAACAAAAAACAAATATATACCCATTTAAATTATTTATTTTTACCAGTGAAACCAATATAACATCTCAACATTCACAAATATACATTTCTGACATTCAAAAACAAAACAAAAACAAATCAGTGACCAATATAGCCACCTTTCTTTGCAAGGACACTCAAAAGCCTGCTATCCATGGATTCTGTCAGTGTTTTGATCTGTTCACCATCAACATTGCGTGCAGCAGCAACCACAGCCTCCCAGACACTGTTCAGAGAGGTGTACTGTTTTCCCTCCTTGTAAATCTCACATTTGATGATGGACCACAGGTTCTCAATGGGGTTCAGATCAGGTGAACAAGGAGGCCATGTCATTAGATTTTCTTCTTTTATACTCTTTCTTGCCAGCCACGCTGTGGAGTACTTGGACGCGTGTGATGGAGCATTGTCCTGCATGAAAATCATGTTTTTCTTGAAGGATGCAGACTTCTTCCTGTACCACTGCTTGAAGAAGGTGTCTTCCAGAAACTGGCAGTAGGACTGGGAGTTGAGCTTGACTCCATCCTCAACCTGAAAAGGCCCCACAAGCTCATCTTTGATGATACCAGCCCAAACCAGTACTCCACCTTGCTGGCGTCTGAGTCGGACTGGAGCTCTCTGCCCTTTACCAATCCAGCCACGGGCCCATCCATCTGGCCCATCAAGACTGACTCTCATTTCATCAGTCCATAAAACCTTAGAAAAATCAGTCTTGAGATATTTCTTGGCCCAGTCTTGATGTTTCAGCTTGTGTGTCTTACCTTGGCCATGTCTCTGAGTATTGCACATCTTGTGCTTTTGGGCACTCCAGTGATGTTGCAGCTCTGAAATATGGCCAAACTGGTGGCAAGTGGCATCTTGGCAGCTGTACGCTTGACTTTTCTCAGTTCATGGGCAGTTATTTTGCACCTTGGATTTTCCACACGCTTCTTGCGACCCTGTTGACTATTTTGAATGAAACGCTTGATTGTTCGATGATCACGCTTCAGAAGCTTTGCAATTTTAAGAGTGCTGCATCCCTCTGCAAGATATCTCACTATTTTTGACTTTTCTGAGCCTGTCAAGTCCTTCTTTTGACCCATTTTGCCAAAGGAATGGAAGTTGCCTAATAATTATGCACACCTGATATAGGGTGTTGATGTCATTAGACCACACCCCTTCTCATTACAGAGATGCACATCACCTAATATGCTTACTTGGTAGTAGGCTTTCGAGCCTATACAGCTTGGAGTAAGACAACATGCATAAAGAGGATGATGTGGTCAAAATACTCATTTGCCTAATAATTCTGCACTCCCTGTACACCTACACTATCAATAAATTAATTAAATAAACTACAAATATCTAAACTAAAATACAATTAAATACACTAAACTAAATTACAAAAACAAACACTAAATTACAAAAATAAAAAAAGATTACAAGAATTTTAAGCTAATTACACCTATTCTAAGCCCCCTAATAAAATAATAAAGCCCCCAAAAATAAAAAAAAATCCCTACCCTATTCTAAATTACAAAAGTTAACAGCTCTATTACCAGCCCTTAAAAGGGCCTTTTGCGGGGCATGCCCCAAAGTAATCAGCTCTTTTGCCTGTAAAAAAAACACAATACCACCCCCCAACATTACAACCCACCACCCACATACCCCTACTCTAAACCCACCCAAACCCCCCTTAAAAAAACTAACACTAAGCCCCAGAAGATCTCCCTACCTTGAGTCGTCTTCACCCAGCCGGGCCGAACTCTTCATCCAATCCGGGCGATGTCTTCATCCAAGCGGCAAAGAAGAAGTCTTCCATCCGGCGATGTCTTCATCCAAGCGGCAAAGAAGAAGTCTTCCATCCGGCGATGTCTTCATCCAAGCGGCAAAGAAGAGGTCCTACATTGGGGCAAAATTTTCCTCCAAGCGGCATCTTCAATCTTCTTTCTTCGGACCGCCGACGTGGAACATCCAGCTGGCCCGACAACTGAAAGACGAATGAAGTTTCCTTTAAATTACGTCATCCAAGATGGCGTCCGACGAATTCCGATTGGCTGATAGGATTCTATCAGCCAATCGGAATTAAGGTAAGAAAATCTGATTGGCTGATTCAATCAGCCAATCAGATTCAAGTTCAATCCGATTGGCTGATCCAATCAGCCAATCAGACTGAGCTCGCATTCTATTGGCTGTTCCGATCAGCCAATAGAATGCGAGCTCAATCTGATTGGATCAGCCAATCGGATTGAACTTGAATCTGATTGGCTGATTGAATCAGCCAATCAGATTTTCTTACCTTAATTTTGATTGGCTGATAGAATCCTATCAGCCAATCGGAATTCGACGGACGCCAACTTGGAGGACATCATTTAAAGGAAAATTCATTCGTCTTTCAGTCGTCGGGCCAGCTGGATGTTCCGCGTCGGAGGTCCGAAGAAAGAAGATTGAAGATCCCGCTTGGAGGAAAACTTCGCCCCGATGGAGGACCTCTTCTTTGCCGCTTGGCTGAAGACATCGCCGGATGGAAGGCTTCTTCTTTGCCGCTTGGATGAAGACATCGCCGGATGGAAGACTTCTTCTTTGCCGCTTGGATGAAGACATTGACCGGATTGATCGAAGAGTTCGGCCCGGCTGGGTGAAGACGAATCAAGGTATGGAGATCTTCTGGGGCTTAGTGTTAGGTTTTTTTAAGGGGGTTTGGGTGGGTTTAGAGTAGGGGTATGTGGGTGGTGGGTTGTAATGTTGGGGGCTGGTATTGTGTTTTTTTTTACAGGCAAAAGAGCTGATTACTTTGGGACATGCCCCGCAAAAGGCCCTTTTAAGGGCTGGTAATAGAGCTGTTAACTTTTGTAATTTAGAATAGGGTAGGGAATTTTTTTTATTTTGGGGGACTTATTATTTTATTAGGGGGCTTAGAATAGGTGTAATTAGCTTAAAATTCTTGTAATCTTTTTTATTTTTTGAAATGTTGTGTTTGTTTGTTTTTGTAATTTAGTTTAGTGTATTTAATTGTATTTTAGCTTAGATATTTGTAGTTTATTTAATTAATTTATTGATAGTGTAGGTGTATTTGTAATTTAGGCTAGGATTTATTTTACAGGTAAATTGGTAATTATTTTAACTAGGTAGCTATTAAATAGTTATTAACTATTTAATAGCTATTGTACCTAGTTAAAATAAATACCAAGTTACCTGTAAAATAAATATAAACCCTTAAATAGCTACAATGTAATTATTAATTACATTGTAGCTATCTTAGGGTTTATTTTATAGGTAAGTATTTAGATTTAAATAGGAATATTTTAATTAATAATATTAATATTAATTAGATTTATTTTAATAAGAATTTAGTTAGGGGTGTTAGAGTTAGATAGGGTTATTATACTTAATATATATATAATATAATAACGATATTAACTATATTAACCCTAATATAATTAGGGTTAATATAGTTAATATATATAATATAATAACTATATTAACTATATTAACCCTAATATAATTAGGGTTAATATAGTTAATATAGATGGCGGCGGTGTAGGGGGTCAGATTAGGGGTTAATCTATTTAATATAGGTGGCGGCGGTGTAGTGGGATTAGATTAGGGGGTAATACATTTATTATAGGTGGCGGCGGTATAGGGGGATTTAGATTATAGGCAAAAGAGCTGATTACTTTGTGACAATGCCCCGCCAAAAGCCCTTTTAAGGGCTGGTAAAAGAGATGATTACTTTGGGGCAAAGCCCCGCAAAAAGCCCTTTTAAGGGCTGGCAATAGAGCTGTTTACTTTGGGGTAATGCCACGCAAAAAGCCCTTTTCAGGGCTATTTGTAGGGTTAGACTTAGATTTAGTGGTAGGGATAGTTTAGTATTTTAGGGGTTAATTAATTTAATATAGGTGGCGGCGGTATAGGGGGATTAGATTAGGGGTTAATTAATTTAATATAGGTGATGGCGGTGTAGGGGGATTAAATTAGGGGTTAATAATTCTAATATAGCTGGCGGCGGGGTAGGGGGATTAGATTAGGGGTTAATAATTTTAATATAGTTGGCGGCGGGGTAGGAGCTCACATTAGGGGGTAGTTAATGTAGCTGGCGGCGGTGTAAGGGGTTCACATTAGGGGGTAGTTAATGTAGCTGGCGGCGGTGTAAGGGGCTCACATTAGGGGGTAGTTAATGTAGCTGGCGGTGGTGTAAGGGGCTCACATTAGGGGGTAGTTAATGTAGGTGGCGGCGGTTTAGGGGTTAATAACTTTATTAGGTGCGGTGGGGTCCGGGAGCGGGGGTTTAGGGGTTAATACATTTTGTATTATTAGGAGAGTGAGGGGGGATAGCGGATAGAGGGGTATACTGGTCGGGCTATGTTTGGGAGGCGTGTTAGACAGTACGGGAGATTTAATAACTTACGGCTAGATTTAGAGTTTTGTCAGTAAGGACCCGCGTAGCTAACGCTGGCTTTTTTCTAGCCACACCATAAAAATAACTCTGGTATTGAGAGTCCACAGAATGTCAGCGTTAGGCTCCAAAAAAGGAGCGTAGAGCATATTTAACGCAACTGCAACTCTCGATACCAGAGTTGCTTACGGACCCGGCCAGCCTCAAAAACGTGCTCGTGCACGATTCCCCCATAGGAAACAATGGGGCTGTTTGAGCTGAAAAAAAACCTAACACCTGCAAAAAAGCCGCGTTCAGCTCCTAACGCAGCCCCATTGTTTGCTATGGGGAAACACTTCCTACGTCTGCACCTAACACTTTAACATGTACCCCGAGTCTAAACACCCCTAACCTTACACTTATTAACCCCTAATCTGCCGCCCCCGCTATCGCTGACCCCTGCATATTATTATTAACTGCAAAAAAGAATTTCAGAGTTTCGGGCGCAAATAAATGCCGCAACTATAGAAATGGGTTGAAATTAGTTACTATATGTTTAAAATTGATCAAATATAATGATAGACATAAAATTTGTAAATATTATCCTTTATTTAAATACAAGTTTATCTGTAACAAGTTGCTCTATAAAAAGTACAAATGTTCTTCTAAAAACAGTTTGTTGGAATTTTGTAAGAATTCTTGTTAGAATTTAAAAAAAATTTAAAAAAATTCTAAAAAAATCTAAACAAATCTTTTTTTAAAATTTAATAAAGATACATAAAGATCATCTATTGGTGTAGTGAGAATTTCAAGTGATTGTGTATGGAATATGAGAAGGGCTTCTAGTGTCTATGTATGTATCGGTCTTACTCTGAGAGGTGCATCAGTTCTTGGAAAAATATTTTCCTATAGATGTAGTTAATAATGATCTGTTTGTTTATAAACGCCTAGTTCATCAAAACCTAGTGTAATGTGGACAAACTTTCAGTTCACAATAGTTACACGTCAATAGGAATAGTTGATTACTATTAGTTTACTAAATATGTACTAATTTGGCTCCTCTAGGTATATATACATGTAATTTGTGTATGTTTATAATTTTATGTAAAGGATATGTGTGGAGAAATGGTTAGTAAAACATGTCTAAAGATCGGTCAATATAAAAACAGTTTCAGAACCAGGTTCTTTTTGTTGTGATAGTTAAATTCTTATGTGAACATAATATTTATGCTGACATGATATTTGTGCAGCAGAATGCAGTCGGCCAACTGGAATGAATAGTTTGTTCAAAATGAAAGGACCTTTTGTAGTCTTTTTTAGTAAGAAGAGTTTGCTATTTTTACGTTGCCCGGGTGTTTAGTTGATTATGTTGCCAGAGCTCTACGGATTAGGAGCACATAGTGCAAAGTAAGGAACGGTAGTTTTACTTACTTGAATGCTCCTAACCGATTATGGAGCCTGGATGATGATGACAAATGAATAATGTCACTTTGTATATCCTTCCGCTCAGTAGGTAATGTAGGTAATGCTGAGGGTGGCTTCTTTTGATGTCCTCGGATGTGTATAAACCCGTCTTTGCTCACAGCTTAGGTTTGACGGCTCTGTTGTAGTCCTCCAATCCGCTCACGGAAAGCGGCTACTTTGTTGCAAAACTTTAAATGCTGGTTTTTGAGATCACGGTCTTTTACTCCACAAAGTTCAGAGTAATATCTCCCAGCGATAGCCTTGTAGGTATCCTCGGGGACACAGTAGAAAGTTGTTTAAATGGCAGTAGTGTGCTACGCGTTTCGGCCGTTAACTTTGGCCTTTTTCAGGCCAAAGTTAACGGCCGAAACGCGTAGCACACTACTGCCATTTAAACAACTTTCTACTGTGTCCCTGAGGATACCAAGGATACCTACAAGACTATCGCTGGGAGATATTACTCTGAACTTTGTGGAGTAAAAGACCGCGATCTCAAAAACCAGCATTTAAAGTTTTGCAACAAAGTAGCCGCTTTCCGTGAGCGGATTGGAGGACTACAACAGAGCCGTCAAACCTAAGCTGTGAGCAAAGACGGGTTTATACACATCCGAGGACATCAAAAGAAGCCACCCTCAGCATTACCTACATTACCTACATTACCTACTGAGCGGAAGGATATACAAAGTGACATTATTCATTTGTCATCGTCATCCAGGCTCCATAATCGGTTAGGAGCATTCAAGTAAGTAAAACTACCGTTCCTTACTTTGCACTATGTGCTCCTAATCCGTAGAGCTCTGGCAACATAATCAACTAAACACCCGGGCAACGTAAAAATAGCAAACTCTTCTTACTAAAAAAGACTACAAAAGGTCCTTTCATTTTGAACGAACTATTCATTCCAGTTGGCCGACTGCATTCTGCTGCACAAATATCATGTCAGCATAAATATTATGTTCACATAAGAATTTAACTATCACAACAAAAAGAACCTGGTTCTGAAACTGTTTTTATATTGACCGATCTTTAGACATGTTTTACTAACCATTTCTCCACACATATCCTTTACATAAAATTATAAACATACACAAATTACATGTATATATACCTAGAGGAGCCAAATTAGTACATATTTAGTAAACTAATAGTAATCAACTATTCCTATTGACGTGTAACTATTGTGAACTGAAAGTTTGTCCACATTACACTAGGTTTTGATGAACTAGGTGTTTTTGCGTTTATAAACAAACAGATCATTATTAACTACATCTATAGGAAAATATTTTTCCAAGAACTGATGCACCTCTCAGAGTAAGACCGATACATACATAGACACTAGAAGCCCTTCTCATATTCCATACACAATCACTTGAAATTCTCACTACACCAATAGATGATCTTTATGTATCTTTATTAAATTTTAAAAAAAGATTTGTTTAGATTTTTTTAGAATTTTTTTAAAAAAATTTTAAATTCTAACAAGAATTCTTACAAAATTCCAACAAACTGTTTTTAGAAGAACATTTGTACTTTTTATAGAGCAACTTGTTACAGATAAACTTGTATTTAAATAAAGGATAATATTTACAAATTTTATGTCTATCATTATATTTGATCAATTTTAAACATATAGTAACTAATTTCAACCCATTTCTATAGTTGCGGCATTTATTTGCGCCCGAAACTCTGAAATTCTTTTTTGCACTTACTAATCCAATATCAATCAGGGGTTGATATCTCAAGAGTTAAGGGCTAGTCAACACCTAGGCAGCGCAGGAAAGTTTTTGAAATACCTACATATTATTATTAACCCCTAATCTGCCGCTCCGTAAACCGCCGCTACTTACATTATCCCTATGTACCCCTAATCTGCTGCCCTAACATCGCCAACCCCTATATTATATTTATTAACCCCTAATCTGCCCCCCACAACGTCGCCTCCACCTGCCTACACTTATTAACCCCTAATCTGCCGAGCAAACCGCACCGCTATTATTATAAAGTTATTAACCCCTAATCCGCATCACTAACCCTATAATAAATAGTATTAACCCCTAATCTGCCCTCCCTAACATCGCCGACACCTAACTTCAATTATTAACCCCTAATCTGCCGACTGGAGCTCACCGCTATTCTAATAAATGTATTAACCCCTAAAGCTAAGTCTAACCCTAACACTAACACCCCCCTAAATTAAATATAATTTTAATCTAACGAAATTAATTAACTCTTATTAAATAAATTATTCCTATTTAAAGATAAATACTTACATGTAAAATAAATCCTAATATAGCTACAATATAAATTATAATTATATTATAGCTATTTTAGGATTAATATTTATTTTACAGGTAACTTTGTATTTATTTTAACCAGGTACAATAGCTATTAAATAGTTAATAGAGCTGAAGAGGTCCATGATCCGGATGAAGTCTTCTATCAACGGCATCTTCAATCTTCTTTCTTCGGGAGCCATCATCTTCCATCCGACGCGGAACATCCTCTTCTCCCGACGCCTACTAGCCGAATGACGGTTCCTTTAAATGACGTCATCCAAGATGGCGTCCCTCGAATTCCGAATGGCTGATAGCGTCCAGACCACTATTTTATAAAATTTGTGTGGGCATTTTAATATCTATCACCCGAGTGTAATGCATCCTATTATCCTTTTTTTTAGGTATATGTTATATAAAGTATTATCCCCTGCAGACTAGCTAGTCATACTTTGATATAAATTCCCCTACAGAAGTTTGGAATCCCTCATTTATAGCCTCCTTCAAATCATTAATAAAACATAATACAGCGAGAAAATTCTATATAAACAACAGTCCAATTCCAGAGCTGATAGGCCTCGCCAGATGAGAAAGTTCCAGAGACAAGACTATAGTCATATATAATGTACAGTACATTACCCAGTAACCTCTACTGATGATCATCCGATAGATGGCAGAGATGAGGGTGATCGGTGCTTGTACCCTGTAGATTAGGTACCTGTATTGACAAATTTTCATAGAAAGTTTTTTCATCTGTCCCAGGCCTGAAAATGGCGGTTTTGTTATTGTTATTTGCTATAATGGAAACTGGGAATCCCCATCTATACTGAATCTTATGGTTCCTTAATGTAGCGGTAATATGACTCAGTTCCCTTCTCTTCTGTAGAGTCACTGGAGAAAGGTCTGTAAAGAGTTGTATCTCCTTTCCTGCATGAAATTTGGGATGCTTACGCCTCGCTTCTTGAATGATCTCCTCTTTATCCTTGTAGCTTAGGAATTTGACGATAATGTCTCTCGGTCGAGCCTTACTAGCAGGTTTGGGTCTTAAGGCTCTATGTGCTCTTTCTAGTGGTACCTCCTGAGCTGAGGGGTTTCCTTTTATGATCCTAAAAAGAGCTTGTAGATATCCTTCAACCCCCTGCGGGGACACCGTTTCAGAAACTCCTCGGATTTGCAGATTATTCCTGCGGCCTCTATTGTCGAGGTCTTTGATTTTCTCATTGAGATATTGCACATTATCTGCGTGATGCTGTAAATCTGTAGTGTTCTGTTGTATAGAAGAAGAGGCGGTGCTAATATTTGTTTCCACTTTTTTAATTCTGGAATCTGATGCCGCCATGTCTTTTCTAAGGTCCCCAAATAAACTTTTAATTTCTTGCATGACTCCTTTAATATCCTCTTTGGAGGACAAGTGTAGTATATCGTCCTTTGTGACATTTTGAGTTTGAGAAGTATCATTAGGGTTTGCATTGGGTGGGGGGAGTTCTGTCTAAGGGCCATAATTTCACTATAAGTGTCCCTTCCTGAGTCCAGGAGTTTCAGATATTGGGTCATAGGCTTTGTGGTTGCAGATTTTTCAGACCTAATTTGTCTTTTGTTAGGCATTACCTGAATAGTAAGGGGTATATGGGCTTAACACAGTGGAGAATTGATGTGATGTAATGGCCGCTTCACTATCTGTGTGAATAAGGGATCTGATCACAGATATATATATTAGTCGCTGTGATAATGACATATTTATAATTAATAGCGGTTTCTTTTCATTGAGACCTTTACATTTCTTCGTGTGATAATAGTTAGTAATAGATCTATGTATTAACCCTTCCTTGAGCAGTATTCTCTTAATCCACTGCTGCCTTTTATATTAACAGCCATTTTCAGCCTGTTGCGCACTTAGCTCAGCTTAAGCCTATAGCGCCCCCCCTTCAAAGATCTTCAGGCCCTGTTCAAAGTCTACCCCAGTGAAGTTATTTTGGAAAATTTGTGGGTATTTGCAATTACCTTTGCCCCGTATGTAAGGTGCAGGAGGTCCGTGGTCAGTGTTCATGCTGTGCGGTAAGAGTGTGGTCTGCTGTGAATTTTGCCGCTTTACTGTCTACCTCCGTTCTATGACTGGTTAACAATCTGCCGAGTGCGCTATGTCGTCGGCTGCACGGCTATCTGCTTTACCTCCGGAATCCTTTAAGATTGGTTCTTCTCACTCCACATGGAGTGTCGGCTTCCACCGCCGTATCTGGGGCCTAGGAAGATCCTTTTCTTTCTTTTATTTGCCGCCGCATGCTTTTAAGGTTGAAGCAAGCCCAAAATAAAATCTCCGTTATCGGTAGCTATTCTCCTGCTTCTCCACACCTGTTAATGAAGCTTTAGTGCCATATCATAGCTGTTTTGTCAGTTTAGGTTGCAGGAGCCCTTCTAGTGTGCGGCCATCTTCCAGTGTGGCCAGACTCCGCCCCCCCCGCCTATATATTTTAACATCAGCTTGGGATGTGCATTGCACTGGGCTGTGCATTGCTACAACAACGTATGTTCACATTTTTGAAGTGAACATTTTATAAGTGAGGCATTAACAATAGAATTATACAAGAATTAAGTGAACATTTTACAAGTGAGGCATTAACAATAGAATTATACAAGAATTAAGTTAACATTTTACAAGTGAGGCATTAACAATACAATTATACAAGAATTGGACAAGGGGCAAGACACAAGGCAAGTTCTTCTGTAATATTATGTTTTATGTACCTCATTGTTTCCTTATGCAATTGCTACTGTAATACTGTTTTTTTATGTGTTTAATTGGTTCCCCCTTTTGTAAACATGCTCAATATATTCACATTCCTTTTTGCTGCCTCTTGTCTCTAAAACAAACAGCATTATTCAATTACTCCTTCTCCCTCTCCACCTTCACTGTTCATTAGCCCATCTCTCTTAAACTCATCTTACTTTTGTACTCATGAACTTTACCTATTCCTAAACACTCTCTCTCCCCCCTTCACCTGGTCTCAAAAACAGTCTCATTACTGCAAATCTGTATCTCATCTCATGTCACTCTCCCTCTTGCTTTTACTAACTTCTGGTGACAGCTCCCCTAATCCTGGTCCCTAACATCTGCCTAGCCATGCACATCCATGTGTACCATCCCATAGACTCAGAAAACAAAACTCAGCCAACCTTACTCACATTCCTTTTGCATCAAAAGCCACTACCCCTTTTACTTGTGCACTCTGGAACTCTCGCTCTGTTTGCAACAAGCTCACTTCTATACATGACCTCTTTATCTCTCGCTCCCTCAGCCTTCTGGCCCTAACAGAATCCTGGCTCTCTCCCCTAGACACAGCATCCACTGCTGCTCTGTCACATGGGGGTCTCCACTTCAGCCACACTCCTAGGTCTTGTAATAGACAAGAAGGTGGTGTAGGTATTTTACTTTCCTCTCGCACCTTTCAACAAATACAGCCCATCTCTTCCCTCACATTTTCCTCATTGGAAACCCACATGATTAGCTTATTCTCTCCTCTCTCTATACATGTTGCAGTCATATACTGATTCCTGGCTACCTTATTTCCTTTTCTCAGACACCCCTGCCCTCATTCTTGGCGACTTCAACATCCCTCTTGACAATCCCACTGCCTCATCTGCAAAACAAATTCTGCAACTCACTTCCTCTTTCGGTTTGTTACAATGGACTGATTCTCCCATTCACACGGACGGTCACTCCCTTGACCTGATCTTTAGCTATTGATGCACTCTCTCAAACTTCACAAACTCCCCCTTTCCTCTTTCTGACCACCATCTCCTTACTTGCAACATATTATCCCTCCCTACAAATCTCCCTTCTTTTACTCCTCACACCAAACTTCACCAAAGAATTATGTCATTAGATCAGCAACAGCTTGCTAATTCCCTCAAACCTCTCCTCTCATCCTTCTCCTCCTTTTCCTGCCCTGATCAATCTATCTGCCACTATAATTCCACCCTTACATCCGTCCTTGACAATCTGGTACCCCTTACCATAGCACGGAAATCATACACTCATCCTCAGCCCTGGCATACTCCTCTGGCACGGTACCTACGCAGATGTTCCCGTACTGCTAAACGGCACTGGAGAAAATCTTGGAGTTCAGCTGATTTTCTTCATTACAAATTCATCTTGAACGCCTACTATTCTGCCCTTAATCTCCATAAGCAACACTACTTCTCTACTCTTATCTCTAATCTTTCTTCAAACCCAAAACATCTGTTCTCCACTTTCAAAACTCTTCTCCGCCCTTCCCCACCTCCTAATACAACTTATCTGTCAGCTCAAGACTTTGCCAGCCACTTCATTAACAAAATTGACTCCATCAGAAACAAAATCAGCTCTCAACATAATTCCATTCTCTCACTCCCTCAAATGCTCTCAATCAACCACAACCCACATAACCTTAAACTAAGCTCATTCTCCCCTGTTACTGAGGAAGAAGTTTTGGCACTTATACTGCACTCTCACCTCACTACCTGTCCCCTTGACCCTATCCCCTCACAGCTACTCCCCTCCCTCTCTGCTACCCTTACCCCTATACTCACACACATTTTCAACCTCTCCCTCAGCACCGGTATATTCCCCTCATCTCTGAAACATGCACTGGTCACACCTATCCTCAAAAAACCTTCCCTTGATCCTACCTCCCCATCCAACTACCGCCCTATTTCCCTCCTCCCTCTTGCTTCAAAGCTTCTCTAAAAACTAGTATATGCATGCCTATCCCACTTCCTTACATTAAACTCCCTCCTTGACCCACTGCAATCTGGATTTCGTCCCCATCACTCCACAGAGACAGCAATTGTTAAGGTTACCAACGACCTACTTACAGCAAAATCAAAAGGCCACTTCTCTCTGCTTATCTGTCTGCAGCCTTTGACACTGTTGACCACCCTCTTTTGCTCCAAACTCTCCAATCCTTCGGCATCTGTGACACAGCCCTCTCGTGGCTCTCTTCCTACCTGTCAAACCGTACCATTAGTGTAGCCTTCTCTGGGGCCTCCTCTGCCCCGTCACCACTTTCGGAGTACTGCAAGGCTCTGTCCTTGGTCCCCTTCTCTTCTCAATCTACACGTCATCACTAGGTTCCCTAATAAAGTCCCATGGTTTCCAATATCATTTGTATGCCAACGACACCCAAATCAACTTCTCTGCACCAGACCTATCTTCTTCCTTGCTAACCCGTGTCACTAACTGTCTGTCTCACATCTCTTCCTGGATGTCCTCTCACTATCTCAAGCTAAATCTCTCCAAAACTGAGCTCCTTATTTCCCCCCTTCTTCCAAAATCTCCACCCCTGTCGACAACTCCATCATTAAACCCTACCCCGCATGTCCGATGTCTCGGGGTCACATTTGACTCAGATCTATCTTTCACTCCTCACATTCAGTCCTTGGCTAAAGCCTGTCGCTTCCACCTCAAAAACATCTCTAAAATTAGACACTTCCTTACACAAGACACAACTAAGATTTTAATCCACTCTCTCATCCTTTTCCACCTCGATAACTGCAACTCTGTCCTCTCTGGTCTCCCCGCCTAGCTCCTTTACAATCCATAATGAATGCCTCTGCCAGGCTCATCTTCCTTACACGTCATTCTTCATCTGCTGCACCTCTCTGCCAATCCCTTCACTGGCTTCCTCTTGCCTCTAGGATCAAACACAAAATTCTTACTCTGACATACAAAGCCCTCAACTGCACTCCTCTCCCCTATATCTCAGACCTTGTCTCCAGATACTCTTCCTTCCGTCCCCTTCACTCTGCTCATGACCTCCTACTCTCCTTCTCTCTTGTTACCTCATTACACTCCCGTTTACAGGACTTCTCCAGACTGGCTCCCATCTTGTGGAACTCTCTGCCTTGCTCCACAAGACTCTCCTCTAGTTTTGAAAGCTTCAAGCGCTCCCTAAAGACTCTACTGTTCAGGGATGCATACAACCTACGCTAACCTTTCTTAATACAATGATATCCCCTAAACCCCCTTAGCATGTAAGCCTAAAAGTCCAGCTGTTTGTAGATCACCTTCTTAAGAGCTGACTACAACAGTGCAACTCTTGGCAGGGCCCTCTACCCATTCGATCCCTATAATTGTTTTGTTGTACTCTGCATTTGTTTACAGCACTGCGGAATATGTTTGTGCTCTACAAATAACCGATGATAATAATAATAATAATAATATTTGCTAGATAAAGGTCTTTTGTATTTCATATCTCTAAGTCAGGCTTATTATTGTGGATTCTCATATAAATTGGTTACGGTATTTAAATCTCTGGTTGTGGTAAATTAAGCAGAGTACGTTTGTAATCCATATTGGGCATTGAATTAGAGTTATTGGCTAATTATAGAAGATTCTGGGATTTTTTTTTTTTTAAATATTTTATTTTTTCGTGTGGTATTCATAAACAGGTAAAAGAAAACAATGACAAGTCAACCATACGTAAGATGAAAAGAAAGAAATGCATATTAGGTCTTCAACCACACTTATTTTCCGTTTCCTTAAATCCTATTCTCTCCTCCCCTCCTCATACTTTTCTCCCTGAACACTTTTACTAACTCAAAGGGTTAGGCTCCCTCATCATAATAGGAAGTCTGGTGGACTATGCACTCTCTCCCCTTGATTGATAACTTCTCCTCTTTTCCAGCTGTATGGAATAACAAAGTCTCTTTAAATGTCCTCCTAAGGTTTTCTCTGGAGGAGAGGAGCATCAGCCCAGAGTCTATTGAAGAACTTTCCCCTTCTAATTTTCCCAACTCTATCTCTTTTCTACAAAATCCGTCCGTTCTCATTCCCCTGGGGCGCCACTCCAGGATTTATGTTCTCTGTATATTTCTCAATTTCCTATTCTATTGGTGTCTAGGTGAATATGTTCCAGTCCCCTCGTAGCTGCGCATTGAGGATAAAGTCAGAGTCCTTAAGTGGGTATAGTATTTGCTTTTGGTGTGTGAGGTCTAGCGTTTTAATGAAGGGCTCCCACTTGGTCATAATTTTTTTTGTCCTTCGTGTAATGTCCCCTTGAGTGTCCAATTGTTCTCTTGTCATCTGTTGCTGCAAAGCTCCTTTGAGCTGTGTTAGTCTAGGTGGTGTAGGGAGCATCCACTGCCCAAGAACGAGTTTCCTGGCGTGTAGTATGACATTATGGATGTATTCCACATGATTTTTAATTATGGGCTGTGAGTGTAAGAAGAATATCATTTCCGTCGTGAATCTGAGTTTTTCCCCAGTACAACCCTCCAACCACCTCCGTGTCATTCCCCAAAACTTAGTGAGCCCTGGGCACTTCAGGATCATATGTAGGATATTGGGGTCATTGTGTGCGCATTTTGGGCATAGACCTGACGAGGTCTGTACCCATCTGTGAAACATCCTAGGTGTAATGTATACGTTATTGATCAACTTTGTATGGGATTCTCGTATGTCATTCGACAAGGTGGCTTTTCTCACTTTCTCAAAGCTTTGCTCTATCTCTTGGTCAATGGAGTTTTGTTCCGTCAGTGTGTTCCAGACATTCTGAATATGTGATCTAAGGGTATTGTGGGGCTGAGATTGAAGGGTGTTGTAAGTGTGTGAGATGGACGTCATCCCTCCTCTTGTCAAGGTCAAAAGTTTATAAATGTCGCAATTACTGTCAGGTAAGGTTCCTGTTCTCAAAATGTCTTGCACATAGTGTCTCACCTGGAGGTAGGCAAAGTGGTGTGTATTTGGGATGTTAAAGTCATGTTGCAGTTCTCCAAAAGATCTTATTGTCTTCCCATCCTCCATCAAGATTTGTTTGACTGTGGAAATCCCCCACCCTTCCCACTGTTGAAAGGGCTTCGTAGTAATCCCCGCAGGAAAGTTAGGGTTACCTTTGAGGGGTAGGTAGATTGTGTGTTTATGTGAGACATTAAGCATCTTGCAAATCTTCCACCAGGCCCTTATGGGGTGATAGAGGGGGGGTATCTCCCTGATGGTGGGTTCTATCTGTGCGTGTGTCATGTGTGGTAGCATCTTCAGAGACCATGGTTTGGTAAGTTCAGATTCAAGTGGGCTATTGGTGAAGTGGTTTTTGTCCACCAACCAATCCATTACATACTTGGCCAGGGCTGCCCAGTTATAGTGTTCAATGTTTGGGAGTCCAAATCCTCCCACCATAGGTTGACATGTTAGTTTGCGGTGGTTCATTCTGTGTTTCTTTCCCTGCCACAAGAAATGAAGGATTTCCTTGTTTAGTGATTTGAGATCTTGTTTGTGTAGTAGTTCAGGCAACATCTGTAGGGTGTATAGGAGCTTGGGGAATAATATCATTTTAATTAGCCCCACTCTTCCAGACAGTGAAAGCGGTAGGCCTCGCCAGTTCACTAGGAGCTGTTTAAGCTCCTTCAACAGTGGTTTAAAGTTTGCGTCATACCATTTGGCGGGGTTCAGTGCTAGATGAATCCCCAAATATTTAAAAGTGTTGTGAATGATTTTGAAGTTGTCTCTAAGAGGGGTGGAAGGTTGTGTATCATATAGCCATAGCAGTTCGGATTTGTCTTTATTTATCCGGTATCCCGATATGTCACTGAATCCGGTAATAATCGTCATAACGGTGGGAATGTTAGTTCTAGGGTCGCTCATATACAGCACCATGTCGTCAGCAAAAAGGGACAAATGGATGGTTTCGTCACCTATTTTAAGTCCTAATGTATCAGTTCTAATTTTTATCGCTAGGGGCTCCAGTGCGAGGTCAAAAAGGAGTGGGGAGAGGGGGCACCCCTGTCTCGTACCCCTCTTAAGAGGGAATGGCTTGGATGGCGTTCCATTTATCAAGATCGCCGCTTGAGGTGCACTATAAATGGTTTTAATGGCTCTCAAGAAGGGTCCCTGTACTCCATATTTCTCCAGGGCCGTGAAAAGGTGGTCCCAGAGCATCCTATTGAATGCTTTTTCAGCATCTACTAGGATCAAGCATGCGTCCTCACCCCTCCTTGGTTGGTCTTTACCCTTCCTCCCCCAGAAATAAGCAAGTACTAATTGGAGCTGTCTCATGTTTCTAACTGCTGATCTACCTTGTACAAAACCAGTTTGATCTTTGTGTATTAGGGAAGGGAGCACCCCCGCCAGTCTATTGGCCAGTATTTTGGTGAATAACTTGTAGTCCACGTTTAGTAGGGAGATTGGTCTATACGAGGACGTCAACAGTGGGTCTCTGTCTGGCTTGGGAATCACCGTTACATTCGCCTCTGTGAAGCGATTGGACAACTTGGCCTCCCCACCCAGTATTGCATTGAATAAGGATGCTAGTGCATCTATGGTGTCTACTTTAAGCATCTTGTAGAATTCCCCGGGTAGCCCATCTGGTCCCGGGGTCTTCTCAAGTGGGAGTGAATCAATCGCCTTACCTACCTCTAATGGGTGGATTGGGGCGTTAAGCTTTTGTGCTTGTTCTACATCTAGTTGTGGCAAATGTAAGTCTTTCCAGAAAAGGTCTTTTTTGTCTGACTCGATCTCTTGTGAGCTGTAGAGGTCTGAGTAGTAGTCAATAAATGCTTTGTGTATGTCTGTTTCTTGTGTGAGAATCTTGTCACCTTGTCTTACGGCTGTTATGGTGCTGGATTTCCTCTCAAGTTTAGTGAGCCTTGCTAGGAGTTTACCGGTACGATTGCCAAAGCGGTAATATTTGGCCTGTAGTCTATTGTGAGCAGTGATAGAGGATTGAGTAAGATATGTGTCCCTGAGGCATTTTGTGTCTCTATATTTCGTTCTGTTCAAGTCTGTGGGGTTTCGTAAGTATTGGTTTCTGGCGTTCAGCAATTGACGGAGGAGTAGGTCGCCCCTCAACTTACGGGTTTTGGTTACTTTGGCTGCATATGCTGTGACCACCCCTCTTAGCACTGCTTTCGCTGATTCCCAAAATAGGGAGATGTCTCTAAGGTGTTGGATGTTCAAATCTTTATATCCCAGCCACTCCCCAATTAAATGTTTATGAAAGTTCAGATCGTGGTATAAGTGGACGGGGAACCTCCATCTGCGAGCCTGTCTGTGTGATGTGGTGGTGTTTATAGTGATTGAGACTGGTGCATGGTCTGAGATTGTAATTGGGTCAATTCGTGCATCTGTAATCCGGGGGCAGAAGGAGTCTGTTACCAAGAAGTAGTCTATACGGGATAGCGTGGTTTTAGATGGGTGTAGGCAAGTATAGTCTCTAGACTCTGGATTACGGTTCCTCCAGATATCAGAGAGTGACAGAGTGTTCCTAAAGTTTTTGAGGATGAGGGTTTCCCTTTTGGAACTAGGCCAGGATTGAGCTGAATGTGTAGGAAGGTGTGGATTTCGGAATCTGTCTGCTGGGGTGTGTGGTGCTATGTTAAAGTCCCCTCCTGCAATGATGGGAAGGTCAGAGAATTGAATAAGTTGGGTCTGTATTTGGGTCAAGAAGTGTTTCTTTTCGGTATGGGGACCATATATTCCGCATAACACCAAGTGTAGTTTGTCCACTTCCAATTTAATAATTAGGTACCTACCCTCTTTGTCAGCTATCGTGTGTGAGATAGTGTAGTCCAAGCCTTTTCGAAATAAAATAGCAACACCTCTCTTAGAATTTGGTTTAGGGTCTCCCCAGCTATCTAGTAGTTACTTACACTCAGTGTATGGCGGGGTTTCTATAACCTCTTTCCCCCGGAGTGACGCCCCGAGGTTACACGGATCTGGCTGGTTTGACGTTTACACTTCAAAAGAGAGACAAACAGTGTTAACCAATGAAATGACAAACAATAATGCTTTTTGCAAACAGTATTCCCTCCTCCCCCCACAATCCCCAACCGTTAAAGAACAAAAACAGCACTTCTATAAAAGAGTCCCCCCCCCCCCTCACATTTCAAAGATACCAGTCTGCGTGACTGAGCTTATAGTCTGTCTTTGGTAATGAATGCTGTGGACCTACAATGAGTTTCAAGTTGGTGGATCAGTGTCTCTGCCCTGCTCAGCTCTTTGACGTTCTCTCTCCGTCTGTAGATGAAGGTTCAGTTGGTCTGGTGAGTCAAAGAACAGAGGGCCTCTTGCTGTCTGGAGTCTCAGGCGTGCTGGAAACAGTAAAACCGCTGATCTGCCCTGGTCAATTAGTTGTTTGCAATATGGTGAGAATTCTCTCCTTCGAGCTGCTACTGTGGCAGAGTAGTCCTGAAACAAATAAATTCTTTTCCCTTCATATTCCAATGGGGAAGTTTTCCTGTAGGCTTGCAGGATGGTGACTTTGTCCTGGAAGCTAAGGTACTTCACCATAACTTGGCGTGGTTGTTGGTTGTTTCCTCCCTGCTTTCTTGGGTCTCCCACTCTGTGCGCTCTTTCCGCCGTACAGGGTAGACAATCTTGTGAGATTTTTAATAACTTTGGTAGGATATTTTCTGCGAACTCCATCAGTTGCGTGGGCAAGATAGACTCTGGAACCCCCACTATTCGCAGGTTATTTCTTCGCGATCTGTTCTCCAGATCATCGATCTTAGCCCATAATCTCTCATTTTGTTGTTGTAGCGTTTGAACATTAGATTCAGTCTCTCTGTGGCGGAGTTCACTGTCTGCAACCTTCTGCTCCACCTGTGTCAGTCTGCCATTGAAAGATTTAACTTCTGCTGTAAGTGAGTCCATTCCTGACTGGAGCTGATCAATTTTTGGCAAAAACAGGGCTGAGATCTGGGAGACTATTGGGTGAGCGTCTATAGTATTGTTGGGGAGCATGTCGTCAGCTGGCACTGCCACCTGTTGTATTTCTACTTGATTCTTTCTCTTGTCAGCGTTTTTAAGTCTGTTCGTCATTGTGACAGTTGTTTTAGTGAAAGAGTCGTAATACTTTTGCATACAGGTGAGCGGGTCTTGTAGCTGATAATTCCAGCTAAGAATAAAGATGTGTTGTTTCTGTGACAGGTGAAAAGGTCTAATCCACTGAACTGTAGGAATACACTGTCAGGGTTGAAATGATCAGGTCCATCAGAGAGTCTGAAAGTCTTTACTGCGCGGTGGGTGAGTGAGGGGGTATGAACTCACATCAGTTTAGCCCTGCATGTTACCAAAGGGTACCACCATTAATGTGAACAATATGGCTGTAGCTGGGGAGATTTATCTTGTCAGCCAGAGGTGAGTCCCTCAGTGATCAGGCCAAGGGTGCCGGTAACTCCTTTGCAATTGTGACTGGGGAGTTGCAACCTGCTAGTGTCCCACTTCTTTACTGTTTTCCCAGTCACTCAGCACTGCTCTATAAGGGGGAGGCGCTGTAAAGGTTACCTGCACACCTAGTGTTTATTATACTTGTGTAACTTTTGGCTCCAGCACTGGGTATGGGTTATTCCCCTTTCTGGCTATGATTTTGCAGACGGATACTATGCTGGGAGGTAGCGAATAGTTTTTTTGTTTGTTTTGTTCCCCCTTCTTTCCCTGCCTTAACTCCGTAATGTGAAGCTATATTTTAGGCTCAATCTCCCTTATCCGGGATCAGTTTGGGTTCGGGTAGCAGCTTGTGTGTCTGATCCCTATATAGTTGCTTTCACTCTAGTCAGGTTGTGCGTGGGGCGGGTGCTGCGCGGCTTTCTCTTCCTCCCCTCAATGTTTTTTTAAAATGGCGGTTTCCCGCTCTCTGTAAAACTCACCCTCTGGTCGGAGTCTCCGGTACCGCTATGTCTACTTTTGCTGAGACTATTCTCAGGGTCGGATTTTCCCCTCGCACTCTAGGCCAATGTTGGTTTATCTCTGTGTCTTCCGCGGTCACCTCCGCGACCGCTCTGTTCTCCTCCTTTCCGTTAACTTTTGCGGTGGGGGAATCGGGTGTTAGATTCCTGTCTGATTTGTCTCCGGGCAGTCTCCTCTCACCCCTGCCAAGGATATCTAGGGTTTTCTGGGCAAAAGACAGATAACAAGGTAGATTCCTCCGTCGTTACTGCCGGAGCTCTGTGCCCTGCTTCTGCTCTCGGCGCCCGCCCACCGGAAGTCACAAAACCAAGATTCTGGGATTTTATTGTGATATTTTTTTATGTAATTCATTGTAAGTAAGGTCCATTTTAGAGATATATTTTTGATTTACGCTGTAAAGAATATTATAACAGCAAAAGCTTGTATAGTCGATTCGTAATCTATTCTAGTTTCTACATAAATATATTTCAATGTGTTTATAAATTTAACTAATCTCAAGAATTTAGAAATAAATATTAATTTCAATTGTTTCATATATACATTTTAATTGGAGGTTATTTAAATAAATTGTATTATAACCCTGGTATATACTGACATATATATATACTGTATATGAGTTCTCTAAAAGCAAAGTTTTAATATGAACTGCTAATACATTAACCATTTGATTAATTATTTGTGCATGGAATCATGAAAATGTCCAATTCCTTACAACTGGTAACTAATACAATCACTAATGCAATTTGTATATTTGTATATACAGGTAGTGCAGAATTATTAGGCAAGTTGTATTTTTGAGGATTAATTTTATTATTGAACAACAACCATGTTCTCAATGAACCCAAAAAACTCATTAATATCAAAGCTGAATAGTTTTGGAAGTAGTTTTTAGTTTGTTTTTAGTTATAGCTATTTTAGGGGGATATCTGTGTGTGCAGGTGACTATTACTGTGCATAATTATTAGGCAACTTAACAAAAAACAAGTATATACCCATTTCAATTATTTATTTTTACCAGTGAAACCAATATAACATCTCAACATTCACAAATATACATTTCTGACATTCAAAAACAAAACAAAAACAAATCAGTGACCAATATAGCCACCTTTCTTTGCAAGGACACTCAAAAGCCTGCCATCCATGGATTCTGTCAGTGTTTTGATCTGTTCACCATCAACATTGCGTGCAGCAGCAACCACAGCCTCCCAGACACTGTTCAGAGAGGTGTACTGTTTTCCCTCCTTGTAAATCTCACATTTTATGATGGACCACAGGTTCTCAATGGGGTTCAGATCAGGTGAACAAGGAGGCCATGTCATTAGATTTTCTTCTTTTATACCCTTTCTTGCCAGCCACGCTATGGAGTACTTGGACGCGTGTGTGGAGCATTGTCCTGCATGAAAATCATGTTTTTCTTGAAGGATGCAGACTTCTTCCTGTACCACTGCTTGTAGAAGGTGTCTTCCAGAAACTGGCAGTAGGACTGGGAGTTGAGCTTGACTCCATCCTCAACCCGAAAAGGCCCCACAAGCTCATCTTTGATGATACCATCCCAAACCAGTACTCCACCTTCACCTTGCTGGCGTCTGAGTCGGACTGGAGCTCTCTGCCCTTTACCAATCCAGTCACGGGCCCATCCATCTGGCCCATCAAGACTCACTCTCATTTCATCAGTCCATAAAACCTTAGAAAAATCAGTCTTGAGATATTTCTTGGCCCAGTCTTGACGTTTCAGCTTGTGTGTCTTGTTCAGTGGTGGTCGTCTTTCAGCCTTTCTTACCTTGGCCATGTCTCTGAGTATTGCACACCTTGTGCTTTTGGGCACTCCAGTGATGTTGCAGCTCTGAAATATGGCCAAACTGGTGGCAAGTGGCATCTTGGCAGCTGCACGCTTGACTTTTCTCAGTTCATGGGCAGTTATTTTGCGCCTTGGTTTTTCCACACGCTTCTTGCGACCCTGTTGACTATTTTGAATGAAACGCTTGATTGTTCGATGATCACGCTTCAGAAGCTTTGCAATTTTAAGAGTGCTGCATCCCTCTGCAAGATATCTCACTACTTTTTACTTTTCTGAGTCTGTCAAGTCCTTCTTTTGACCCATTTTGCCAAAGGAAAGGAAGTTGCCTAATAATTATGCACACCTGATATAGGGTGTTGATGTCATTAGACCACACCCCTTCTCATTACAGAGATGCACATCACCTAATATGCTTAATTGGTAGTAGGCTTTCGAGCCTATACAGCTTGGAGTAAGACAACATGCATAAAGAGGATGATGTGGTCAAAATACTCATTTGCCTAATAATTCTGCACTCCCTGTATATATATATATATATATATATATATATAAAATCCCATCAGTTGTACAGTGATTACCCTCCAATGGTCATCTGCCTGGGTGCCAACATGCAATTAATATTCCGGAAAAATAGTCGCACTCTCAGGTCTTTTGGTGAAAATCGTAGATAATTTTAATGAAACGTTTTCGGGGTATTCCTCCCCATCATCAGCATAAACATACAGTGCATCAAACAAACTTAAATAGAGGCATATTACTCATCAAACTAATACAAAATACCTGTGTGTGAAAATTCTTCTCAGTGTGGTGACGCCAAACAGTGTGTGTGTGGAGCGCATATTCTGCGTTCCACTGTGTGAACCGGAAGTGTTCGGTGCAGTGTTGTTTCCGGTATCCTCAAATTTACAAAAAAAAATAATTTTAATATTGTATTTCGCTATTACACTAGTGGTGTTCATTTGTAATTAACCACAAGAAACTAAGTGTGCCAAAGTGTTTCATTATTTGTGCCATTGTTGATAGTGCATCACATTCTTTGTGAGTTATTCAAATTGCGTGAATATTATTCGACTGAAGCATTGTCTACTATTCGTAAACTCTTGTATGTGCACATTATTCCCTATTACCTTAAATTAAAGCCCCCTGTATGTAGGCTTACTAGTGTCCGTCTCGATCATTTGTATAAACGGTTCAATAGGACACGCTATCATAGTCTGGTTGTCATGGAAACCGTTTGTTGTGCCGGTTCTACTTGGCGGATTGATCTGTTTGTTACTTTTTATCGGATTCTGCTATATCATATAACCAGTATGGGCTACCTACATACCTTGCTATTATCTTGGTATTTGCATGGTTTTATGGAATTGATTCATTTATGTGTCTCTTTAGCTTATCCTGGAACATGCCTGTTAGAGGCATATGTATGAGCTAAAGAGTATTCTCTGGCACTTATTGTGTGTACTATCTGTGTATCATCCCGGTTATCATTAGTGTATTCCTAAGTTATCAATGTGAACTGTGTATTTGATCTACACAACTACACCTGGATTACACTAAAACAAATAAAAGCATCGAACAATCTAACATGAATGAAAGTAAATACACAAAACTAAATAAAAAATGAAAAGCAACATATACACTGTTGCTACATTGTACACTTAGCATTAGTAATGTATAATTGGTTTCGATTTTGTTCTAAATTATATTTATCCCTCTTGTGTCTGCATACTCTTGAAGTCTAATGTACACATCTTGGCTTCTCTTATTGTGTATTAAAGGATGCTATTATTGCCCTATTAGTCCATATAGTTATTCTGTGTCACCTTACTATATAGTAACTTCCATCCGTGGTTCAATCTTTAGGTTTTTTAGATTCCTCATAGTTTGATAGTCCTGGTACAGAGTCCCTGGTATTTTTGTACTCGCACCCCATACATCCAAAGGTCAGGTTGTGCTAGTACAAAAATACCAGGGACTCTGTATGTCCCTGTACGTCCCTTAAAGGAACCGTCATTCGTCGGGAGACATCGGAAGAAGAGGATGGATCCGCGTCGCCTGCTTCAAGATGGACCCGCTCCGCACCGGATGGAAGAAGATCGAAGATGCCGCTTGGAGAAGATGTTTGCCGGTCCGGATGTCCTCTTCTTGCCAGATAGGATGAAGACTTTGGAGCCTCTTCTGGACCTCTTCAGCACCGGATTATGGATCGCCAACCCCCGCTTGGGTTGGATGAAGATCTTGGAGCCAGGACGGATCGGTGATACCTGGATGGTGAAGACAAGGTAGGAAGATCTTCAGGGGATTAGTGTTAGGTTTATTTAAGGGGGGTTTGGGTTAGATTAGGGGTATGTGGGTGGTGGGTTGTAATGTTGGGGGGGGGGTATTGTATGTTTTTTTTAACAGGCAAAAGAGCTGAACTTCTTGGGGCATGCCCCGCAAAGGGCCCTGTTCAGGGCTGGTAAGGTAAAAGAGCTTGTAACTTTTTTAATTTAGAATAGGGTAGGGAATTTATTATTTTGGGGGGCTTTGTTATTTTATTAGGGGGCTTAGAGTAGGTGTAATTAGTTTAAAATTGTTGTAATATTTTTCTTATGTTTGTAAATATTTTTTTATTTTCTGTAACTTAGTTCTTTTTTATTTTTTGTACTTTAGCTAGTTTATTTAATTTTATTTATTTGTAGCAATTGTGTTTATTTAATTTATTGATAGTGTAGTGTTAGGTTAATTGTAGGTAATTGTAGGTAGTTTATTTAATTATTTTATTGATAGGGTAGTGTTAGGTTTAATTATATCTTAGGTTAGGATTTATTTTACAGGTAAATTTGTTATTATTTTAACTAGGTAACTATTAAATAGTTCTTAACTATTTAATAGCTATTGTACCTAGTTAAAATAAATACCAAGTTGCCTGTAAAATAAATATTAATCCTAAAATAGCTACAATGTAATTATAATTTATATTGTAGCTATATTAGGATTTATTTTACAGGTAAGTATTTAGCTTTAAATAGGATTAATTTATTTAATAAGAGTTAATTTATTTCGTTAGATGTAAATTATATTTAAGTTAGGGGGGTGTTAGTGTTAGGGTTAGACTTAGCTTTAGGGGTTAATACATTTATTAGAATAGCGGTGAGCTCCGATCGGAAGATTAGGGGTTAATAATTGAAGTTAGGTGTCGGCGATGTTAGGGAGGGCAGATTAGGGGTTAATACTATTTATGATAGGGTTAGTGAGACGGATTAGGGGTTAATAACTTTATTATAGTAGCGCTCAGGTCCGCTCGGCAGATTAGGGGTTAATAAGTGTAGGCAGGTGTCGGCGACGTTGAGGGGGGCAGATTAGGGGTTAATAAATATAATATAGGGGTCGGCGGTGTTAGGAGTAGCAGATTAGGGGTACATAGGGATAATGTAGGTGGCGGCGCTTTGCGGTCGGAAGATTAGGGGTTAATTATTTTAAGTAGCTGGCGGCGATGTTGTGGGGGGCAGGTTAGGGGTTAATAAATGTAATACAGGGGTCGGCGGTGTTAGGGGCAGCAGATTAGGGGTACATAAGTATAACGTAGGTGGCGGTCGGAAGATTAGGGGTTAAAATTTTTAATCGAGTGGCGGCGATGTGGGGGAACCTCGGTTTAGGGGTACATAGGTAGTTTATGGGTGTTAGTGTACTTTAGGGTACAGTAGTTAAGAGCTTTATAAACCGGCGTTAGCCAGAAAGCTCTTAACTCCTGCTATTTTCAGGCGGCTGGAATCTTGTCGTTAGAGCTCTAACGCTCACTGCAGAAACGACTCTAAATACCAGCGTTAGAAAGATCCCATTGAAAAGATAGGCTACGCAAATGGCGTAGGGGGATCTGCGGTATGGAAAAGTCGCGGCTGAAAAGTGAGCGTTAGACCCTTTAATCACTGACTCCAAATACCAGCGGGCGCCCAAAACCAGCGTTAGGAGCCTCTAACGCTGGTTTTGACGGCTACCGCCGAACTCTAAATCTAGGCCTTAGTTTCTTGTGGTTAATTACAAATGAACACCACTAGTGTAATAGCGAAATACAATATTAAAATTATTTTTTTTGTAAATTTGAGGATACCGGAAACAACACTGCACCGAACACTTCCGGTTCACACAGTGGAACGCAGAATATGCGCTCCACACACACACTGTTTGGCGTCACCACACTGAGAAGAATTTTCACACACAGGTATTTTGTATTAGTTTGATGAGTAATATGCCTCTATTTAAGTTTGTTTGATGCACTGTATGTTTATGCTGATGATGGGGAGGAATACCCCGAAAACGTTTCATTAAAATTATCTACGATTTTCACCAAAAGACCTGAGAGTGCGACTATTTTTCCGGAATATATATATATATATATATATATATACACACACCCATATACATATTTAGACATGTGTATGTGTATATATATATATATATATATATATATATATATATATATACATATATATATATACATATATATATATATATATATATGTTAAACCCTTTGCAGCCATTTCTTTTTCTAACACCTGAAAACTCTTTAAGGAGTGGATTTATAATAAGGCAAAGTAGGCATGTGCCTACAGGCACCCTCCTTAGAGGGGTGCCTGTATCTGCCTTTTATAAATACTGGTCAGCCGGTTACATGAAAGGGACATTAAACCCAATTTTTTTCTTTCATGATTCATGATAGAGAATGAAATTTTAAACAACTTTCTAATTTACTTCTATTATCTAATTCTCTTGATATTATGTGCTGAAAAGCATATCTAGATAGGCTCAGTAGCTTCTGATTGGTGGTTGCACATATTTTCCTCATGGCTCACCCTGGCGCATTGCTATTTCTTTAACAAAGGATATCTAAAGAATTTATCAAATTTGATAATAGAAGTAAATTGGAATGTATAGGTGCAGTGGTCATCTTTGTTAAGGTTGCTGTGGGTATTGCAAATGCTTAGCTTCCTGCTTCCAACAAGCATGCACAATGCAGTGCTGTTATTTCACTGCTGGTGGCCATCTTAGTTAAGTTAAAGGGACAGTTTACTGTAAAAATGTTTTTCCCTTAATGTGTTTCCAATTACTTTTTTTACCAGCTGCAGAGTATTGAATCTATGAGGTTTAAGGTTTATTTTTGTATATGAATTAGCTGATTTTGTGTTTTGAAGCCACAACCTAAGAAAATGGGTTGAGCTTGTAGGTATAATCAGATCTCATTACTTTATCACATTGTGTACATATACATGCTTCTTTATCTTATATTTGTCCATAAACCAATCACCAATACTTGGAGAGAACAATGAAAAATTAACATTTTATTACTTTATCTCTTCTATAACCCACTGGGTGGCGCGATTACATATAAGGTGCAGGATTCAGCGCAAGCGCTGCAACCCGCGCCACCCGTAATTTCACCTCGCATATCGGGCTATTACATATACTGCGCCGGAAGTTCATAAAGTGCTGTAAGTCGGATAAACTAGCGATGTCCAGAAATGAGCGTAAATACAAATTTCTGGAGTCGCCAGTGACTTACGGCACTTTAGAAACTGCTGGCACCTAGGAAAAGTAAAGAAAATAACAAATTTACCGTAAAAGTCTAACACGCCTCCCAAAAATAAGCCTGACACGTAAAAGCCCCTATATCTGCAATCCCCGCCTCTCACTACTAATAATACATGTATTAACCCCTAGACCGACAACCCCCCACAACGCAATAAGCCTAATTAAACTATTAACCCCTATATCCGCCATCAAACCCACACTGCAAGTAATAACTAAATTATTAACCCCTAAATCCGCCAACCCCAACATCGCAAACTACCTATTAAAACTATTAACCCTTAATCCGCCATTAAGCCACAATGCAATAAACCCATTAAAACTATTAACCCCTAATTCGCCATTAATCCACAATGCAATAAACCTATTAAAACTATTAACACCTAAACCGCCAAAGCCCACAACGCAATAAACCTAACCCCTAACCTAACACCCCCTAACCTAACACCTCTAACCTAACACCCCCTACATTTACCAAAATTACCTCATTTACAAAATACTAAAGTTACTATTAAATTAAAAAACCTAACACTACTTTAAAAATACAAATAAACTAAATATAAATTAAAGGGACAGTCTAATAAAAATTCTGGAGTAGACTGTCCCTTTAAGCTACAATTACAGAAAATAAAAAAGAAAATTACCAAATTTTACAAAAATTATACCTAATCCTTATGAAAATAAAAAAGCCCTCCCAAAATAAAAACACCCCCTACTCTAATAAACTTTTTGCAGGGCATTGCCCCAAGATAATTAGCTCTTTTACAAGAAAATACACAACACCACCCCCCCAACAGTAAACCCCCCAAATAAAATAACCTAACACTGAAAACCCTAAACTACCCATTGTTGGGCATTGCCCTTAAAAGGGCATTCAGCTCTTTTACTGCCCACCCAATCTAAATAAAAAAATATAAAAAAAAAACCTTAAAAAACCCTAAGTCTAAGCCCCAGGTTGCTGCTCACCGTTCCTGAAGTCCGGTGGAGAAGGTCCTACCCCAGGCGGTGAAGTCTTCTTCCAAGCGGCGACCTCTTATTTCTTCTTCCTGGAACATCCTTGGCGGAGGGGAGGTGAAGACTGAAGACCGCAAAGCTGAAGACTGGGCGACCCTGGAACTGAAGACTGGTGACCGCGGAGCCATGGAGCGTGGAGGATCCTCTTCGTACGATCTTCGCCGCACACTGGATAGAGAATTCAAGGGACGCAATTAAAAATGGCGGTCTTCAGCCAATAGAATTGCAGTAGCTCTCATCCTATTGGCTGATTTGAACAGCCAATAGGATTTGAGTAGCTTTCATCCTATTGGCTTATTTGAATTTGAAGAATCAAATCAGCCAATAGGAATTCAAGGGACGCCATTTTTAATTGCGTCCCTTGAATTCTCTATCCAGTGTGCGGCGAAGATCGTACAAAGAGGATCCTCCACGCTCCATGGCTCCACGGTCGCCGGTCTTCAGTTCCAGGTTCGCCGGTCTTCAGTTCCAGGGTCGCCAGTCCTCAGTTCCAGGGTCGCCGGTCTTCAACTCCGCGATCTTCTGTCTTCAGCTCCACTCCGTGAAGGATGTTCCAGGAAGAAGAAAGAAGAGGTCGCCGCTTGGAAGAAGACTTCACTGCCTGGTACAGAACCTTCTCAGCCGGACTTCAGGAACGGTGAGTAGCAACCTGGGGCTTAGACTTAGAGTTTTTAAGGGGTTTTGGGGGGGTTTATTTAATTTAGATAGGGTGGGCAGTAAAAGAGCTGAATGCCCTTTTAAAGGGACAGTATACACTCATTTTCATATAACTGCATGTAATAGACACTACTATAAAGAATAAGATGCACAGATACTGATATAAAAATCCAGTATAAAACTTTTTAAGAACTTACTTAGAAGCTGTCAGTTTGGCTGTGTTGAAAAGGTAGCTGGAAAGCCCACTGCAAGTGGTAAATAAGACACTTTGGCCTAGATTTGGAGTTTTGCGGTAGAAGGGCTGTTAACGCTCCGCGGGCTTTTTTCTGGCCGCACCATAAATTTAACTCTGGTATCGAGAGTTCAAACAAATGCTGCGTTAGGCTCCAAAAAAGGAGCGTAGAGCATTTTTACCACAAATGCAACTCTCGATACCAGAGTTGCTTACGGACGCGGCCAGCCTCAAAAACGTGCTCGTGCACGATTCCCCCATAGAAAACAATGGGGCTGTTTGAGCTGAAAAAAAACCTAACACCTGCAAAAAAGCAGCGTTCAGCTCCTAACGCAGCCCCATTGTTTCCTATGGGGAAACACTTCCTACGTCTGCACCTAACACTCTAACATGTACCCCGAGTCTAAACACCCCTAACCTTACACTTATTAACCCCTAATCTGCCGCTCCCGCTATCGCTGACCCCTTCATATTTTTTTTAACCCCTAATCTGCCGCTCCGTAAACCGCCGCAACCTACGTTATCCCTATGTACCCCTAATCTGCTGCCCCTAACACCGCCGACCCCTATATTATATTTATTAACCCCTAATCTGCCCCCCACAACGTCGCCGACACCTGCCTACACTTATTAACCCCTAATCTGCCGAGCGGACCTGAGCGCTACTATAATAAATGTATTAACCCCTAATCCGCCTCACTAACCCTATAATAAATAGTATTAACCCCTAATCTGGCCTCCCTAACATCGCCGACACCTAACTTCAATTATTAACCCCTAATCTGACGACCGGAGCTCACCGCTACTATAATAAATGGATTAACCCCTAAAGCTAAGTCTAACCCTAACTCTAACACCCCCTAAGTTAAATATAATTTAAATCTAACTAAATAAATTAACTCTTATTAAATAAATTATTCCTATTTAAAGCTAAATACTTACCTGTAAAATACATCCTAATATAGCTACAATATAAATTATAATTATATTATAGCTATTTTAGGATTTATATTTATTTTACAGGCAACTTGGTAATTATTTTAACCAGGTACAATAGCTATTTAATAGTTACCTAGTTAAAATAATAACAAATTTACCTGTAAAATAAATCCTAACCTAAGATATAATTAAACCTAACACTACCCTATCAATAAATTAATTAAATAAACTACCTACAATTACCTACAATTAACCTAACACTACACTATCAATAAATTAATTAAACACAATTCCTACAAATAAATACAATTAAATAAACTAGCTAAAGTACAAAAAATAAAAAAGAACTAAGTTACAAAAAATAAAAAAATATTTACAAACATAAGAAAAATATTACAACAATTTTAAACTAATTACACCTACTCTAAGCCCCCTAATAAAATAACAAAGCCCCCCAAAATAAAAAATTCCCTACCCTATTCTAAATTAAAAAAGGTAAAAGCTCTTTTACCTTACCAGCCCTGAACAGGGCCCTTTGCGGGGCATGCCCCAAGAATTTCAGCTCTTTTGCCTATAAAAAAAAACATACAATACCCCCCCCAACATTACAACCCACCACCCACATACCCCTAATCTAACCCAAACCCCCCTTAAATAAACCTAACACTAAGCCCCTGAAGATCTTCCTACCTTGTCTTCACCATCCAGGTTCACCGATCCGTCCTGAAGAGCTCCTCCGATGTCCTGATCCAAGCCCAAGCGGGGGGCTGAAGAGGCCCATGATCCGGTCAAAGTCTTCATCCAAGCGGGGCAGAAGAGGATCTTCCATCCGATTGAAGTCTTCATCCAGGCGGCATCTTCTATGGTCTTCTATCCGGAGCGAAGCGGCAGGATCCTGAAGACCTCCAGCGCGGAACATCCATCCGGCCCGACGACTGAACGACGAATGACTGTTCCTTTAAGGGACGTCATCCAAGATGGCGTCCCTCGAATTCCGATTGGCTGATAGGATTCTATCAGCCAATCGGAATTAAGGTAGGAATTTTCTGATTGGCTGATGGAATCAGCCAATCAGAATCAAGTTCAATCCGATTGGCTGATCCAATCAGCCAATCAGATTGAGCTCGCATTCTATTGGCTGTTCCGATCAGCCAATAGAATGCAAGCTCAATCTGATAGGCTGATTGGATCAGCCAATCGGATTGAACTTGATTCTGATTGGCTGATTCCATCAGCCAATCAGAAAATTCCTACCTTAATTCCGATTGGCTGATAGAATCCTATCAGCCAATCGGAATTCGAGGGACGCCATCTTGGATGACGTCCCTTAAAGGAACAGTCATTCGTCATTCAGTCGTCGGGCCGGATGGATGTTCCGCGCTGGAGGTCTTCAGGATCCTGCCGCTTCGCTCCGGATGGATGCTGCTTGGATGAAGACTTCAATCGGATGGAAGATCCTCTTCTGCCCCGCTTGGATGAAGACTTTGACCGGATCATGGACCTCTTCAGCCCCCCGCTTGGGCTTGGATCAGGACATCGGAGGAGCTCTTCAGGACGGATCGGTGAACCTGGATGGTGAAGACAAGGTAGGAAGATCTTCAGGGGCTTAGTGTTAGGTTTATTTAAGGGGGGTTTGGGTTAGATTAGGGGTATGTGGGTGGTGGGTTGTAATGTTGGGGGGGGGTATTGTATGTTTTTTTTTACAGGCAAAAGAGCTGAAATTCTTGGGGCATGCCCCGCAAAGGGCCCTGTTCAGGGCTGGTAAGGTAAAAGAGCTTTTACCTTTTTTAATTTAGAATAGGGTAGGGAATTTTTTATTTTGGGGGGCTTTGTTATTTTATTAGGGGGCTTAGAGTAGGTGTAATTAGTTTAAAATTGTTGTAATATTTTTCTTATGTTTGTAAATATTTTTTTATTTTTTGTAACTTAGTTCTTTTTTATTTTTTGTACTTTAGCTAGTTTATTTAATTGTATTTATTTGTAGGAATTGTGTTTAATTAATTTATTGATAGTGTAGTGTTAGGTTAATTGTAGGTAATTGTAGGTAGTTTATTTAATTAATTTATTGATAGGGTAGTGTTAGGTTTAATTATATCTTAGGTTAGGATTTATTTTACAGGTAAATTTGTTATTATTTTAACTAGGTAACTATTAAATAGCTATTGTACCTGGTTAAAATAATTACCAAGTTGCCTGTAAAATAAATATAAATCCTAAAATAGCTATAATATAATTATAATTTATATTGTAGCTATATTAGGATGTATTTTACAGGTAAGTATTTAGCTTTAAATAGGAATAATTTATTTAATAAGAGTTAATTTATTTCGTTAGATTTAAATTATATTTAACTTAGGGGGGTGTTAGAGTTAGGGTTAGACTTAGCTTTAGGGGTTAATACATTTATTATAGTAGCGATGAGCTCCGGTCGTCAGATTAGGGGTTAATAATTGAAGTTAGGTGTCGACGATGTTAGGGAGGGCAGATTACGGGTTAATACTATTTATGATAGGGTTAGTGAGGCGGATTAGGGGTTAATACATTTATTATAGTAGCGCTCAGGTCCGCTCGGCAGATTAGGGGTTAATAAGTGTAGGCAGGTGTCGGCGACGTTGAGGGGGGCAGATTAGGGGTTAATAAATATAATATAGGCTTCGGCGGTGTTAGGGGCAGCAGATTAGGGGTACATAAGGATAACGTAGGTGGCGGTCGGCAGATTAGGGGTTAATTATTGTAAGTAGCTGGCGGCGACGTTGTGGGGGGCAGGTTAGGGGTTAATAAATGTAATACAGGGCTCGGTGGGGTTAGGGGCAGCAGATTAGGGGTACATAAGTATAACGTAGGTGGCGGTCGGCAGATTAGGGGTTAAAAAATTTTAATCGAGTGGCGGCGATGTGGGGGGAGCTCGGTTTAGGGGTACATAGGTAGTTTATGGGTGTTAGTGTACTTTAGGGTACAGTAGTTAAGAGCTTTATGAACCGGGGTTAGCCCAGAAAGCTCTTAACTGCTGCTATTTTCCTGCGGCTGGAGTTTTGTCGTTAGAGCTCTAACGCTCACTTCAGAAACGACTCTAAATACCGGCGTTAGGAAGATCCCATTGAAAAGATAGGATACGCAATTGACGTAAGGGGATCTGCGGTATGGAAAAGTCGCGGCTGAAAAGTGAGCGTTAGACCCTTTAATCACTGACTCCAAATACCAGCGGGCGGCCAAAACCAGCGTTAGGAGCCTCTAACGCTGGTTTTCACGGCTAACGCCAAACTCCAAATCTAGGCCTTAATTAGTTATTGTGGTGGGGGATTGCGGTTGACCGGTAAATAGACATTGCGCATGCGTTAGGTGTTAGTTTATTTTTGCAGGCATTTTCAGGAGTGCAAGGTCTACTACGGCTGCCTTTTATGGCGAGGTAAAAATGGAGTAAGATTTTTCTATTTTCGCCACGTAAGTCCTTGCTCTGGATATTGGATACCGATTTTCAGCGCGGTCCCATGTTAGCTTATTGGAGAACATTTTTGAGTAAACTGTCCCTTTAAGGTCGTGGCACAGTGGTGAGCGGGAGTGCAGGGGGCGCTTCAGATTTTGGTGCCTACATGCATTTGGGCTGTAAATCTGGCCATGAGGGCCCTTGTAACTTTTTTCAGGCAATTTTTAAAATATTTTTTATTAGACAGTGTTATTATGAGTGTAACTGTACTTTTAAATGTATTTTTGATGTGTTTTGTGCAACGTTTTTGTCAAGCGTAACAGTTAATCAGAGCTCTGAAGCTGCTATATCCGGATGCACGTAAAATTAAATTTCGCTGACGCGAACGTGTTTTCTTGCAATCCGTAACACTCATGCTACTTCCGTTGTATTCAAAGACCCACAATATACCCCTTATCGCTCGCATGCAACAGTTAGCGTGCCACTCATAATCCCATGCGCTAGTAAAATTAGAAAATGATGCTGCTTTTTTGGCATTTCAGCAGTGCCCTTGATTTTATTATGTATGGATGAGATGTCACCACAGGTCCTGACAATGCATATAAATGACAAAGGACAGTGTAAATAAATGACAGAGGACCGTTGGTCCCTTTTCATTCATTCCTAATGCAATTAAAAAATATTAATAAAAAATATTTTAAATTATTATACATACTGTAAAACATATAGATATGTTGTATGGATTATTTAGAATATATTACAGTATAACAATTTTAAATAATTTTAATAATTTGTTTAAAATATTTTAAATTTAATATTTCAACATCATGCATTGAAGATAACAAATCTTCATGTGCACTAACCCAACCTCATTAGTCCTAAATTCTTTACATAGAAAAATGTACTTTTTATTATTACATTTATATATATACCGTATATATATATATATATATATATTTATTGAAAGAGAGAGAGAGAGAGAGAGAGAGAGAGAGAGAGAGAGAGAGAGAGAGGTGTTAAGCACCAGGGAAACACTATATACATAAGACAAATCAAAACATAAAATGGGAATGATATAGAATTAGAATATATCCATATTAGCACAATAATGGTGCTATAAGTAATAGAACAGAATCTCCCACAGAGAAAAGGTATGGTAGGTGTGATGAGAGCAGGATGTGATGTCACTAGTATGTGGGCGGGGCTTAGGTCCGGTGTCTGTGTCGCAGTTAGTTTAGTACAATCAACCTGTCTGGATGTGTATTGCTATGCTCTGTAATAAAATAGAGTTGTACCATCATTGCTGTGTCCTGCATATGTCCTGCATCTCATGACATGGTGTCAGAAGTTCTGGACTGCGCTTCTGTTCCTGATCGATTGCAATGTCAAAGTTTACCCCACCTGAGCCTTTTGACTTTTCTCAGCCTGCAGCTTGGCCCACATGGCGTCAGCGGTTTCAGCGCTTCAGGATTGCATCCAAACTGAACAAGGAGAGTGGTGAAGTACAAGTTAATTCTCTTTTATACTCTATGGGGAAAGATGTGGAGCCAGTGTTCAATGCTTTTACTTTCCAAGAAGGGGAAGAAGTTAACTTTGATATAGTTATGGATAAACTCAGTGCCCATTTTGTGCCCAAAAGAAATGTGATTCATGAGAGAGCTTGTTTTCACAAACGTAATCAGCGTGTGGGAGAATCTGTGGAGTCATTTGTGCGCAGCCTGTATGAATTAGCTGAATTCTGTGAGTTTGGTGTTGCTAAAGAAGAGCAAATCAGAGACAGAATAGTTATTGGAATTGCAGATGCTGAAGTCTCCCTGAAGCTGCAGTTAGAGCCTGATTTAACGTTAGATGGGGCTATTAGGATGGCCCGCCAGAGTGAACTGGTGAAAAAGCAAAGTGCTGATCTGAGGTCTGAGAGTATTGTGGATGAAGTGCAACAGTCTAGGAAAACTACTAGTGAAAGGCACAGTGTGAGCGGTAGATCTAAAGTACTGGAAAGGCCTAGAAGTGGATGGGCGCAACATGGCCGATGCACACGGTGCTACCGGGCTCATGATCAGAGTACTATATGCCCGGCCAGAGATAAAAGATGCAGAAAATGTAACAGAATAGGCCATTTTGAAGTGGTGTGTAAAACTGAATACATTAAGGAGATGCAGGTGGACAGTGACCAGGAGGGTCAGGAAGTGTCTTTTGTGGGGTCTGTGGTGGAACGGACAAGCTCAGAGGAAGATTGGAAAGTTACTTTTACTGTAATGGGAGCCAAAGTTGATTTTAAGATTGACACAGGAGCAGATATCACTATAATGTCTTTTGCTGAATTTATGAAACTGCCTCGACAGCCCCAGCTGGCGAAGGTTACTACAAATGTCCATAGTCCTGGTGGTCGCATTGATTGTGTGGGGAAATTTCTTGCCAGCTGTGAGTACAAGCAAAGGAAGTTTACCATGTGGGTGCATGTGATCCGAGGTCAGTGTGTTAACAGTTTATTGAGCAGAAAAGCAGCCTGTGACTTGGGCCTCGTGGCCAGAGTAAATGAGATTTCCGAAGATATGTTTGGCGAGTTGGGCCTACTGAACTGCAAACCTGTCCGTATAGCACTTAAAAGTGACGCAGTCCCATACAGTATTTCTACCCCTCGTAGAATCCCGTTCCCGCTCATGCCTCAAGTGGAGAAAGAGCTTATGCGCATGAAGTCTATGGGGGTTATTGAAGAGGTTGTTGAAGCGACTGATTGGTGTGCCCCCATTGTTCCAGTTGCAAAGAAAAACGGAAAGGTGCGCATCTGTGTGGACCTGAAAAGGTTGAATGAAGCAGTGAAGAGAGAGAGATTTGTGCTGCCGACATTAGAAGATATAGCTCCAAAGTTGGCTGGGGCGAAGTTCTTTTCCACATTAGACGCTTCTAGCGGCTTTTGGCAGATCCCCCTGGATCCAAAGTGCCGCAAACTGACTACCTTTATCACACCGGTAGGTCGGTTCTGCTTCTGCAGACTCCCCTTTGGGATATTCACCGCTCCTGAAATCTTTCAAAGGGAAATGAGTTCTCTCCTGAGTGACCACGTGGGCACAGCGGTCGTCATGGACGACATTCTAGTGTATGGGTCTACAGTGGAGGAGCATGATCAGCGTTTAAGTTGTGTGCTACAGGCTATCAAAGAGTCTGGGCTGAAGCTGAATAAAAAAAAATGTAATTTTAGGAAAACTGAATTATGCTACTTTGGGCATATCATCAACGGGGATGGCATCAAGCCAGACCCGAGAAAATTTGTGCTATTGAACAGATGAAAAGCCCTTCGGATGTACATGAGCTGAGACAGATATTGGGCCTTGTAAACTACGTGGGCAAGTTTCTTCCAGATTTATCAACAGTTTTACACCCTGTCACAGAGTTGCTTAAGAAAGACGTTGCCTGGGTCTGGGGAACTTCACAAGAAAAAGCTTTTCAGCATGCCAAGTCCCTGCCGGGGTCTGCCCCAGTGCTGGGGTTCTACGACCCTTCAAAAAAGACTGTGGTTAGTGCTGATGCAAGCAGTTATGGTTTGGGGGCTGCACTCCTGCAGCTGAATGACAACAAACTACAGCCCATCGCCTACTGTTCCCGCACACTGACGGCTGCGGAGTCAAAATACGCTCAAATTGAGAAAGAGTGCCTGGCTGCAGTTTGGGCCTGTGAGCGCTTTCAGCGTTATCTAGTGGGTTTGGAGAAATTTAGTCTGGAAACTGACCACAAACCGCTAGTCCCTCTAATCAATTCTTATGATATTGACAAAACACCCTTGAGATGCCAGAGACTTTTAATGAGACTGCTCAGGTTCAATGTTCAGGCAGTGCATGTGCCGGGGAAACAACTGGTTGTGGCAGATACACTATCCAGGCTCCCGCTGGCTGCTGCTGAAGAACCCTCCACAGAATCGGATGTGAAAGTGTATGTAGATTCAGTTCTGGCCTCTAAGTCCATTTCTTCAAGGAAACTGGAAGAGATAAAGAAAGAGACATATTTGGACACAGATCTGCAAGAAGTTATAAGGTACATAAAAGAAGGCTGGCCCGAGAGCCGGGCAGCCTGGATGTCTTTAAATGCTTACCAGCCAGAGAGGTCGCAGCTCACGGAGCTGGAGGGGTTGGTGCTGTTCCAAGACCGCATTGTAATTCCTGTCAGCATGAGGAAAGAGATGTTAAACAGGATTCACGATGGCCACTTAGGCATTACAAAGTGCAGAGAAAGGGCAGCTACAGCTGTGTGGTGGCCTGGGATCAGCTCCAACATTGCAAATCACGTGTCTAAATGTGCCTTTTGCCGGGAACGCCGGCCTACTCAGAGAAGGGAGCCCTTGATGTCTACTCCGCTGCCTGCGGGGCCGTGGCAGAAAATAGCTGCTAATTTGTGTGAAATGCACGGGAGAAAGTTTCTTGTTGTGATCGACTACTATTCCAGATATTTGGAAATTGCACCCCTGAATGATATCACAAGTCAGGCCGTTATCATTCGCCTGAAGAGCTTGTTCGCCCGCTGGGGCATTCCAATGGAGCTGGTGAGTGATAATGGTATGCAGTTCGCTTCTACAGAGTTCAGTGCTTTCAGCAGGGAATATGATTTTGTACATTCCACATCAAGTCCACATTATCCGCAGGCCAACGGAATGGCTGAAAGGGCAGTTCAAACTACAAAATTCATTCTAAAGCAATCTGAGCCATACCTAGCCCTCTTGTCATACAGGGCGACGCCCATTCAAGCCACCGGGTTTAGCCCGGCACAGCTGATGCTAGGACGCCAGATTCGCACCACTTTACCCTCAGTGGGTGTCTTCAAGCCGCCTGGCCCTGTTCCTCGGGACGAAGTCCTTAGGAGGGATGAAGAGGCCAAAAAGGGTTATCGTTTCTTCTATGACAGGAGACATTCTGTCAGGCCTTTACAGGAACTGAAAGCGGGCCAAAGTGTCAGAATTAAACTGGATGATGAGAAGAAATGGAAGACGCCTGCTACGGTAGTGGGCCGCTCTCCAGAACCAAGGTCTTACACAGTCCTTACAGAGGGAGGGACGGTTACACGCCGTAACCAAAGACATCTTCAGCCTGTACCTGAGAGTCTGGAACCGGATACCTCAGTACCACCGCCGGTGGGATCCCCTGTTCTAAGAGAGGTGCCTTCCCCTCAGCAAGATCACAGCGGGGATATATCTTTTCCTCCAGCAGACTCTTGTTCACCATCTTCTGTATCAGAGGACAGTTCATGCAAAGTTACATCAAGCGGAAGAGTGGTGAAACTTCCGGCCCAATACAGGGACTGACTTTAGCTAGAACAGTGACCGGAAGTATGGGCAGAATAATCCCATGGTCACTGTGGACTAGGGTAGTCTACCCCGATGTCCAAGTCAGGATGTAATTTATTTGTTCATGTTTTCTAATCTATCTGTTTTTATAATGTTCAAAAACAAAAATGTTGTTGTATACCCTGTTGGTGTACCTTGTTATTTATTATATGCAAATGTATGCTTTGCCTTTGAAAAAGGGGAAGATGTGATGAGAGCAGGATGTGATGTCACTAGTATGTGGGCGGGCTTAGGTCCGGTGTCTGTGTCGTAGTTAGTTTAGTACAATCAACCTGTCTGGATGTGTATTGCTATGCTCTGTAATAAAATAGAGTTGTACCATCATTGCTGTGTCCTGCATATGTCCTGCATCTAATGGCAGTTGGTATCCAACTTAATAGAAATTACCTCAAATCGTATGAGGTTAAATGCCGCATCTGTGAGGGAGAGAACTCCATAATGAGGACTGTTGACTGCCTTCTTTCCTTCCTGAAGTATGGTAGACTTGATTTAACCCCTTAGTGACCAGAGCACTTTTCCATTTTCCGTCCGTTTGGGACCAAGGCTATTTTTACATTTTTTGCGGTGTTTGTGTTTAGCTGAAATTTTCCTCTTACTCATTTACTGTACCCACACATATTATATACCGTTTTTCTCGCCATTAAATGGACTTTCTAAAAATACCATTATTTTCATCATATCTTATCATTTACTATAAAAAAAATTATAAAATATGAGGAAAAATGGAAAAAAACACACTTTTTCTAACTTTGAACCCCAAAATCTGTTACATATCTACAACCACCAAAAAACACCCATACTAAATAGTTTCTAAATTTTGTCCTGAGTTTAACTTATAGGGCCATAAATACAAGTAGCACTTTGCTATTTTCAAACCATTTTTTTTTTCAAATTAGCGCTAGTTACATTGGGACACTGATATCTTTCAGGAATCCCTGAATATCCATTGACATGTATATATTTTTTTTTAGAAGACATCCCAAAGTATTGATCTAGGCCCATTTTGGTATATTTCATGCCACCATTTCACCGCCAAATGCGATCAAATACAATTTTTTCACAAACTTTCAGTTTCTCACTGAAATTATTTACAAACTGCTTGTGCAATTATGGCATAAATGGTTGTAAATTCTTCTCTGGGATCCCCTTTGTTCAGAAATAACAAACATATATGGCTTTGGCATTGCTTTTTGGTAATTAGAAGGCCGCTAAATGCCACTGCGCACCACACGTGTATTATGCCCAGCAGTGAAGGGGTTAATTTGGGAGCATGTAAGGAGCTTTTTGGGGTATTTTTAGCTTTAGTGTAGTGTAGTAGACAACCCCAAGTATTTATCTAGGCCCATTTTGGTATATTTCATGCCACCATTTCACCGCCAAATGCGATCAAATTAAAAAAAACGTAAAATTTTTCACAATTTTAGGTTTCTCACTGAAATAATTTACAAACAGCTTGTGCAATTATGGCACAAATGGTTGTAAATTCTTCTCTGGGATCCCCTTTGTTCAGAAATAACAAACATATATGGCTTTGGCATTGCTTTTTGGTAATTAGAAGGCCGCTAAATGCCACTGCGCACCACACATGTATTATGCCCAGCAGTGAAGGGGTTAATTAGGGAGCATGTAAGGAGCTTTTTGGGGTATTTTTAGCTTTAGTGTAGTGTAGTAGACAACCCCAAGTATTGATCTAGGCCCATTTTGGTATATTTCATGTCACCATTTCACCGCCAAATGCGATCAAATTAAAAAAAACGTTAAATTTTTCACAATTTTAGGTTTCTCACTGAAATAATTTACAAACAGCTTGTGCAATTATGGCACAAATGGTTGTAAATTCTTCTCTGGGATCCCCTTTGTTCAGAAATAGCAGACATATATGGCTTTGGCATTGCTTTTTGGTAATTAGAAGGCCACTAAATGCCACTGCGCACCACACGTGTATTATGCCCAGCAGTGAAGGGGTTAATTAGGGAGCATGTAAGGAGCTTTTTGGGGTATTTTTAGCTTTAGTGTAGTGTAGTAGACAACCCCAAATATTGATCTAGGCCCATTTTGGTATATTTCATTCCACCATTTCACCGCCAAATGCGATCAAATTAAAAAAAACGTTACATTTTTCACAATTTTAGGTTTCTCACTGAAATCATTTACAAACAGCTTGTGCAATTATGGCACAAATGGTTGTAAATGCTTCTCTGGGATCCCCTTTGTTCAGAAATAGCAGACATATATGACTTTGGCTTTGCTTTTTGGTAATTAGAATGCTGCTAAATGGCGCTGCGCATCACACGTGTTTTATGGCTAGCAGTGAAGGGGTTAATTAGGTAGCTTGTAGGGAGCTAGCAGGGTTAATTTTAGCTTTATTGTAGAGATCAGCCTCCCACCTGAAACATCAGACCCCCTGATCCCTCCCAAACATCTCTCTTCCCTCCCCTACCCCACAAATGTCCCCGCCATCTTAAGTACTGGCAGAAACTGCCAGTACTAAAATAAAAGGAAAATTTGGGCTTTTTTGTGCATTTTTTTAGCATATTTACATATGCTTCTGTGTAGGATCCCCCTTAGCCCCCAACCTCACTGATCCCCCACCAAACAGCTCTCTAACCCTCCCCATCTGACTTAATGTGCGCCATCTTGGGTACTGGCAGCTGTCTGCCAGTACCCATTTTAGTGAAAAATATGTTTTTTATAAAAAAATGTCCCTTTTCTGTAGTGTAGCTTCCCCCCCCCAATACCAACCCCCCACCCCTTCCAGATCTCTTAGATGCTTTTCAAAAAAAAATTTATTTAATTTTTTCTTACACTTTACTTGTAACTTTTTTTCTGTAGTGTAGCGGTTCCCACCCGCTCCCGCCCCGTGCACGCGCCCACCCGCCACCCCCCGTGCACGCGCGCACGCCTGTGCGCACCCCCGAAGGCTCCGCCCCTGATCCCGCCCCCCTCCACCTTACAGATCTCACCGATGGCCGCCCACCCACCTCCCAAGTCGGCTCCCACCCACCAACGATACCGGCCATCGATGTCCGGTGCAGAGAGGGGCACAGAGTGGCTCTCTCTGCATCGGATGGCCAGAAAGTGTTATTGCAGGATGCCTCGATGTCGAGGCATCACTGCAATAACCGGAAAGCAGCTGGAAGCGAGCAGGATCGCTTCCAGCTGCTTTCCAGACTGAGGACGTGCAGGGTACGTCCTTGGTCGTTAACTGACATTTTTTAGAGGACGTACCCTGCACGCCCTCGGTCGTTAAGGGGTTAAATGGAAAGGTGCTGTGTCTCCAGATATCCTCGTATTCAGGATGTCAATTGAAACCATGTAGAGCAGAGCTTTCCAAACTTTTCATGTTGGTGACACACTTTTTAGACCTACATCATTTCGCGACACAGTAATTAATTCAGTTGTACTAGCAAACAGGAGGTTAAACTAACTTGTTTTAAGAGATACGGACACACATAAATTATATAATAATGAAATTTGCAAGTAACAGTATGTATGTGCAAGAATTAAAAAAAAGTTTAATAACACCAATAGCTACTTACTATTTTAATAGGATGTATGAGGTTGATGGGATGAACACAATATCTGAATATTTGGTGGAATATTAGATAAAGACACTCGCATTTCATCATCAAGCATTTTTAAGTTTCCACTTCCTATCCATATATCAAGAGCAGGAGCAGCAATGCACTAATGGGAGCTAGCTGCAAAAAAACTCCCACTGACTTCTGACTTCAGCTCAGCGTTTAAGCTGCCGCCCTCAGAGCTTGGCGAGTCCGATTGACTACTGCCCACGCTGCAAACACACTGCTGTCACACTCACTGACTACACATGCAGTCACAAGTCAATTAAGGAGACTACATGTGCAGTCAGGAGCCAATGTGCTGCCAATGGGAATAGTTTCAGTTCCCACTGAGCTGCGCCAATAGGTTAAGATGATCTGTGTCCCCCTAGGTATCAATCACGTGTCAACTATGTGATATGCGTAGCAGGCAGGCAGAAAGTCAGAAACCAAAAAAATAAAAAATGTAAAAAAATTTGTGCTGAAGCAGGGACACACCTACACACTGCTGCCGACACACTAGTGTGTCCCGACACACAGTTTGGAAAGCACTGATGTAGAGAGACATACAAGCAAAAAGCCAAGATAGTGTAATACAGTTTAATAAAGATAAAAATCTAAAAGCATACAGATCACACTCACATGTAACCCCCTTAAACAAAATGAGGTATGTTTAAACAATCATAAATGTCCTGGCAGTTGGTTCAGATTTTATTTTGCAAGGTAAGTCTCATCTGAGAACAAGTCCGTAGTTCAGTTAAAAGCCTGGTATCTAGTGCAGCAGACATTCTAGATACAGCCAGGCTAGAAGGCACTATAAAGTGTTAAGTATAACAGTCTTTTGAAAACAAATGGTCCCTGTAGGGTTAGCGCGCAAGTATAGGTGTTAGTCTTTTTTTTTCAACTTCTAGGGACGAAGAAGTAAACACGTCGCAATAATTTGTCAGGTTTTGCTTGTGCACAAACTTTTTACTTTCAACTCATAATATGAGTGCAACCCGTTGCATGACAAAAGCCTCCCTCTAGTGAATTTAACACTCTAGCCCTTCATAAGCAGACCCCCAGGGCCACCATCAGGGGGTGACAGGGGTGACTCCTGTCAGGGGCCCAATGGGCCAGGGGGCCCCCATGAGGCAAATGAGGCAAGAACTTTTTTTTTTTACATTTTGGCAGCCACCAGTGGGTACTACAGCAGAGTGCTAATTGAGCATGGGAAATGTTATTACAAGGAGTAAAGTATTAGTATTTGAGAGGATTTTTGAGTGTGCACTAAACCACTATGCACAGTGTGAGACAGACTAGGCACTTTGTTTGTACAGTGTGTGCCTGAGTCAGACAGCAGATCACTTTCATTTGTAGAGGAGGTAGGACTTAGTTAGCAAATGTTTTTTATTTCTTTGTGCAATTTCGGATTGTAACTTCAGTGTGGTAGTAGTTGTATGGTGGGGCCAGGGGTCCATAAAAACACTTTTTTTTAGCAATATGTAGCAGTGTATTTATGATTATTTGACAATGCTGTAGAAAGTCTATACTTAAAGCCATGTAGAAATGTTTCCTCCTTAATACACAAATGGTAGGTGCCCTTTTGGCAGATATGAGGTTTTTTTTATTACTATATATATTTTAATTACATTCCAGTTTACTGCCCCTTTATGCAATGACTTTCCAGATGCAAGGAGGCATTTTATCTAAGATTTTTACATCTGCATACAATGTTACTCTCAGACTAAGATTGCTCAGGTTAACATAACACTGTTCAGTTTGCACTACAGCTGACTTAATTTTGAAATACATACCAACAAGCCTAAATCCTGCATTTAACCAGATCTAATGGTATGAGAACCACAGCTTATGGTTCCACCAAGAATATATAAAGTACAGCATTTTCAAAATACATAAGTACAGCTGACAGATGGGAACAATTGTACACTATATTTGAAGTGGTGCTCTTGGTTGGGAAAAATGGTGAAAAAACAAACATATGTCAACCTTTTAAAAATACTTTTCTTCATCTAGCCATCTACCCAGATCATTAATGAACAATTTTGAATTCACAGAATTATTTTTGTTTACACATTTACAAATATGATTCTTTAAAAAGTGTTCTCTTAATTTCTGCAATTTTTTTTTATCATGCATGTCACACACTGTTGATTTAGGGGATGCAAGGTGCATAAATGTTTCCTCCTGTGAGTGTTTCTGTGGGTGTCTGTGTTTATGTCTTTGTGCTTTGGTTTGTGTCTCTATGAGTGTGTATGTATTTTTTTTCTGTGGGTCTCTCTGTGAGGGTGGGTGTGTATGTCTTTGTGCATTTTCTGTGGATGTCTGTAAGGGTGTGTGCATATGCCTTTGAGCTTTTTCTATGGGTGTCTCTGTGAGGGTTTGTGTATATTTGCCTTTGTGTATTTTCTCTGGATGCCTCTGTGAGGGTGGGTGTGTATGTCTGTTTTCTGTGGATGTCTCTGTGAGGGTGTGTGTGTGTATGTATGTATGTCTGTGTTTTCTGTGGATGTTTCTGTGAGGTTGTGTGTTTTCTGTGGGTGTCTCTGTGATGGTGTGTGTGCATGTATGTCTTTCTATGTTTTATGTGGTTGTCTCTCTGTGTGTGTATGTCTTTGTGTGTTTTCTGTGGGTGTCTCTGTGTGTGTGTGTGTGTGTGTGTGTGTGTGTGTGTGTATGTCTTTATGTGTTTTCTGAGGCTGTCTCTGTCCGTGTTTCCTTGGGTGTATGTGCAAGTTAGTGTTTGAGTGTGTGTCTATTGTCTGTTCCTTTTTAGGACATTTTGACCTTACTACTGATTATTCACATCTTTCTACAGACTTTGAGACTAATGAGACCTTTACGGAAGTCACCAATCCACCATTTAACCTTTAAATTATTGTTTACACAGTTCAGGGCCCTTCCTTTTAGCTACTGCATGCTGTTGTCATCATTTAGTTGGCATCTTCCTTTACAAAAAGATAATTAGAACTCCATATTTTGTTTTCTAAATCTCCTTTTTTTTATAAAACTGTAGTCTACCTCATTACTTGTCAGGTCAATGTAATCAAGTGCTGAGTGTCTGTTTGGGTGTCTGTGTCTGAGTGTGTTTGTGTGTTTCTTTGCGTGTCTGCTAGAGTGTCTATAGGTGAATCCTTATGTGTGAGTGTGTGTGTGTGTGTGTTTCAGTGTATGAGTGTGTCTGTGTGTTTGTATGTTACTACCTTTACAACATTTCCAAGTTTAAATAGACACTTAAGAATAAAGTGCATATACGTTTTAGTCACTTGGTCAAAAGTTGCATATGTCAAAGGGGGGGGGGGGCCTGATCAATGGTTAAGTCAGGGGCCCCAAAATTTCTAGTGGCGGCCCTGCGAGACCCCCCACATATCTTTTTCTAATTGGCCTCAAAACAATGGATGACAGTGGCTAGCTGTTCCTACTCCGGAAACTAGTCCTGATTTGCTCCTTTAAAATTAGACAAATTGTGGGGGTAGTTTGGCCACTGTGGTATAATCTCTAAAAATGTTCACTCTTGGTTGGCATGTTAAATTATAGCAATTTATTGTAATGCTACAGAAAACTCTTGCAATTACAAGGTGTATCTCCCTTTAACCATTTAGCCACAATGCATAAACCATGCACAAAAATCAATTTTAATGCCCAGTTTAGATATTACAATTCACAGATGTCCACACTCTCTATTTTAACTTACAATGTTTTTATCACTATAATAAAATATATAGGCACTCTAGTGCAAATAATTCAATCTTAAGGGCCATATAATTCAAATGAGCTACTATTACTCTTGCAGGGTCAGTCAGGTCTGGTTAGTTCAGTACTCACAACTGTACATCAGGCACATGTTAAAAATGTGAACAAAATTGAACCGTGTTAGAAAAACAAGTCAAGCAAATCAAAACAGTTAAAAAAACAAAATAGAATTTAAAATAACTTCCCAAATCAATGTATCTTGATAGCATCATAACATTTTAAAATTGATCTAAATGTGATATATATTCTATTTGTAAGAACCTCTTACATATGTGTATGTATGTGCAGATGGAGCATTGCTATTTCTCACTACTTTTATGGATGAGATGGTAGCTCTGCTTGACCTGGGATACATGATTTCCGTCCTTTAAATAAGGAGATTTAATGACCCTCTAATTTGCAAGTGGTCACCATGATAAGGGTAAGGATTTATAACCTTCACCCCACTAGGTACCAGAGCTGTGTTTGATGAAGGGCATCACCTACCCAATATATTTACTGTATGAGGAAAATGGCTCCAAACAAACCCCTATCCACTAACGACAGTATAACACAAATACACAGCACTCTTCATATAAAAGAGGCAAGCTCCCCTTTCAATGTGAAGTCATATACCCAGGTGGCTATTAGGTGATCACCAAGGCAACAATGATTACCTGAACAATAGGCAACAAAAGCAGAGGATGTAGTATACAATCTGTTGCACCTCATAGTACAAAAATATATGAAGCCCCTTGTATCAGATGTTGTCCAACTGGAAACAGATACACTTTTCCTCTTTCAATAGGGACAGGGCTAAGAGCCCGAAGATCACTCGAAGTTCCAGAATGTTGATTGGTAACCTTGCCTCTAGAGGAAACCAAACTCTTTGCACTCTTCGAGAAACACAGACTGATCCCCAGCCAGAGAGCCTGGCGTCCGACAGCACAATAGGCTAAGACTGACAAAGGAAGGATGTCCCAAGGGTCAAAGGCAGACTTTGTGTCCTCAAGAAAAAGATTGACTGGCAGAAAAACCAAAGCAATCTGTATGCCAAATGTAAATAATTCTTTGACCACTGAGGTAGCAAGCCATTAAAGGGGTCTCAAGTGAAAATGGGGCAAAATAAACTGCATCTGAAGCAGCTACCATAAGTTCCACTGCCACCATCCACTGAGCTACCGACGAAAGGTAGTTCATGGTAAGAAGAGACACACCCTCTGAATCCTACAATGCAAAGTTCAGAGAGGAAACTAAGATGCATAAGGATTGAGTCTAATATGACTTCTGTTAATGATACCCTTAGAGCAGAATATAATGAGTCTTTGGGGTACATCGATACTCCAACTATGGTCTTAAATGAAGACAGAAACTGGAGAGTTTGAGCAATAGCTATTAACAGGAAATAAAATTACACTAGTATGTCATTCAGATAAGGAACATCTGAAATATCCTGATTCTGAACTCGGGAAGATTTCATCCAACTAGGGTTGCCAGGTGTCCGGTATTAGACCGGACAGTCCAGTATTTTAATTTTCTGTCTGGTAATGTGTATGAAGGAAAACTGGACATTTCTTCAGCTTTTTTTTTTTTATTATCAGTGGCCGTTGGTCAGGTGGTGTGCCGTGCTGTGGTGGATTGGTGCCGCGGTAGCAACTAAGGGAGGCTAGATTATCTGAGCCAGGGGTGAATGACAGTGTATGGCTTGCAGTTGCAACTAGCAAGCATTACAGCGTCATCAGTGGCTGACTGGTTGTGGGTCAGGTGGTGTGCCGTGGTGCCAGCTGGGGTAGGCGTGGTAGCAAGCGTTACAGTGTATGTAAGTGACACACACATACAAGTCACGTGATCTAATGACTCGGGCGGCACACATACTTGAGTCATTTTGAGTGAGAGGCTGAGCCATGACTGAGACTCAGTGTGTGTGTGTCAACAGTGTGTGACTCTGGCTGGCTGAGAGTGAAACAGTCATCTCATCATTGTGACTGTCAAAGTACCACCCGGTCCCTACCAGCAAGCAGCAAAGCAAGTCCGTGGGTAATTATGTGGCTCAGTGAGAGAGAGCAAGCTGCTGTCTGCCACTGCCAGTGACAGTGGGATATTTAAGAACTTGTCTTCAATCAAATCAGATTTTGGAAACAGCTCCTACCACCTCATCACCATGAGGTATGTGTTTGTAGTACACTGACAACAACTTAAAAAGCAATATATCCTCAATTTAAAGATTGTGTGTATGTATCATATATATATATATATATATATATATATATATATATATATATATATATATATATATATATATATATATACATATATATATATATATGCACACACATTATATATATATATATATATATATATATATTGTGTGCATAAATATATATATATACACACTGCCAAAGAGTCTTGAGAAAGTCCGCAGAAGACGGAAGAAACGCGTAGACGCCACAAAAAGGATAGTCAGGAAAAAGCACCGCTACAAAGAGAAAAGCAATTGGAAGGAGCGTAACTTGGGGGACTTCAAGGAGTGAACGCACACAGCTGAAAAGGACGGATTAACCGTACCACAGTAACTGACGATTAAAGTGAACCAAGAGACGCCTGTTTTTATTGAAACGTTTGTAAGTGCAATATGTTTCACAAGGAGATGAAAAGGCGCGCTGTTATAAACATATAAGACAAGCAATGCAAATTGTGATATGAGCCCTAAAATGTAAAGGTCCCACAAATACACACAGATTTCAGCACTATTATGTTTTTATATTTTATTACATACTGGCCGTCAATTGACATTATTTCTTGCACAATTCATATACAAGTTTACATTTATCATTATTATTTAGAATCAAAGTATACAAAGCGCGGATATACTTCTTTTTCATTGCCTGTTGCAAATATCCCTTTAAACATACAACACAGCTTTCAGACATATCATTATTCACAATTGATTATGCCATGGCCTCTATTTTATATGTGCAATTTGTGCATCACATGTTTTAAAATAATTTACATTTCCCCATAATTATTTCAAATTGAAGTCTCAAAATTGTGGTCATACATTTTTCGTTTGTTTTCTTTTTGATATGCTATGTTGGTAAATCTAAGCCTTTTTTCTAGCTGAAGTTTACAGCTGTTCCAATTTTAAACTAATCATGACCTTCCAATGCTGTTTAAATTCACACTAATTGTAACACCTGTCAAGCCCTTTTTTCGGCTTTTCAGTTGAATCTTGAAATGTTTTTCATTGGTTTGAAACTTTTGTGACAACTTCCTTTTTAATCATACAAATGTGTATAAAATGTCAAGATTTGTAATATATTTTATTCGCTTTGGTATCTGAAGAAACGACCCTTGGTGGTTGAGAAACGCGTTATAATAAAGCCTATTTTAAATTCTTTTAAACTTTGGAAGTTGTGCATCTCTTTTATGGAACCAACCTAATTGAGCAATATACTATAGTTGCTGAACCTAGAAACGCCTACAGCACAATTCCCTGTCCCAAGGAGAAAGCCCCGGGAAGGATTGTATCTGACAGTGTACTAGCCACTGACTAAAGTGCTAGCAGGCGAATTAGTACTGGTCACAGCACAGTACCACAGTCTCCGGTAAGCGCATTACCTCTCTGCTTGTTGTATTATCCTCTTTCGAAACAATATTACGCTATGTGGCGCCCTCTCCATCTCTTTTTCCAATATGTTTGTTTGCGAAGTAAGGATATATTAAAAACTTTTACCGTGAGTCGTGGCTGCGCTCTCTCTTCTTTTGTGTTTGCAGTTCTTTTCCAGTCTGATACACTCCTTAGTGTTCAGTGAATCGAGCAGCAGCGCCACACTTACAAGAATACAGAGGAGAGGTGAACGAAGAGGAACAAAAAGAGGTTTCCGCAGATTGGATTTTTTTTTTTACCATACTCCCTGAGACATTAAGGTAACACAGATCAATACAAGAAAACCCGATAATATACATACATATTTTTTATGTGGGGGTATTTATCTCATTAATTTTGGACAAGTACTTGCATTAAAGAGCTATCGTACAGTAAAGATTATGTATTGAATAATTTTTAATAGGTTGAAGATAGTGGCAATTGATATTGATTTTTAATAAAATTATTCAGGGTACTGTTAGCGCTGTTTTTAGAAATTGTGTTAATATATATATATATATATATATATATATAGTGTGTGCATATATATATATATATATATATATATATATATATGCACACACTATATATATCTATTGGAACAGCCAATAGAATGCCAGCTCAATCCTATTGGCTGATTGGATCAGCCAATAGGATTGACCTTCAATAGGATTGAACTTCCAATAGGATTTTTTCTACCTTAATTCTGATTGGCTGTTAGAATTCTATCAGCCAATCGGAATCTAAGGGACGCCATCTTGGATGACGTCACTTAAAGGTACCTTCATTCGTCGTTAGTCCGTCGGCAGAAGAGGATGCTCCGCGTCAGATGTCTTGAAGATGGACCCGCTCAGCGCCGTATGGATGAAGATAGAAGATGCCGTCTGAATGAAGACTTCTGCCTGTCTGGAGGACCACTTCGCCCGGCTTGGATGAAGACTTCTCCCAGCTTCGTTAAGGACATCGGCCCGGCTTGGATGAAGACGTCTCCCAGTAAGTTGATCTTCAGGGGGTTAGTGTTAGCTTTTTTTAAGTGTGTATTGGGTGGGTTTTATTTTTAGGTTAGGGACTTGGGGCGGCAAAAGAGATAACTGCCCTTTTAAGGGCAATGCCCATCCAAATGCCCTTTTCAGGGCAATGGGGAGCTTAGGTTTTTTTAGATAGTATTTTATTTGGGGGGTTGGTTGTGTGGGTGGTGGTTACTTTATATATATATATATGTAATTTGCTTATTATTTTCTGTAATTTAGTGTTTGTTTGTTTTTTGTACTTTAGCTAATTTAATTTAATTTAGCTAATTGTATGTAATTTATTTACTTGTATTTAATTTAGTAAATTTATTTTTTATTTAATTATAGTGTAGTGTAAGATGTTATTGTAACTTATGTTAGGATTTATTTTCCAGGTACTTTTGTTAATAACTATTTAATAACTATTCTACCTAGTTAAAATAAATACAAACTTGCCTGTAAAATAAAAATAAACCCTAAGCTAGCAACAATGTAACTATTAGTTATATAGTAGCTAGCTTAGGGTTTATTTTATAGGTAAGTATTTAGTTTTAAATATGAATAATTTAGTTAATGATAGGAATATTTATTTAGATTTATTTAAATTATATTTAAATTAGAGGGTGTTAGGTTTAGGGTTAGACTTAGGTTTAGGGGTTAATAACATTAATATAGTGGTGGCAACGTTGGGGGCAACAGATTAGGGGTTAATAAATATAATGTAGGTGTTGGCGACATTGGGGAAGGCAGATTAGGGGTTAATAAATAGTATGTAGGTGTCGCAGATTAGGTGTTAATAATATAATGCAGGAGACAGCGATGTCGGGGGCGGTAGATTAGGGGTTCATAAGTGTAAGATTAGGGGTGTTTAGACTAGGGGTTCATGTTAGGGTGTAGACATAAATTTTATTTCCCCATAGGAATCAATGGGACTGCGTTACTGAGTTTTACGCTGCTTTTTGGCAGGTGTTAGACTTCATTTTCAGCCGGCTCTCCCCGATGATTCCTATGGGGAAATCGTGCACGAGCACGTTACACCAGCTCACCACTGACTTAAGCAGCGCTGGTATTGGAGTGCGGTAATGAGCAAAATTTTGCTCAACGCTCGGGGGGGCAGGTCCAAACACCGACCAAGATGGCTGCTTTTAACTTTGGCTGAATTCTGGAGCTGATGGATCCATTGCCTATCGCTTCTCAAGCTTCTCAAGCATATAATCCAAGCCCTAAATTACAGTTGATCTGTAGAATAATATCCAAAGAACGGACTCGTTTTTAACTTTGAATTCCAGCCAAGCAGACCGGAATAGATGAGGTACGCAGCGGAGGCCTAGTAATAGACCTGGCTCCTCATTTACCCTCCCTGAGTCCTGATATGTCAGGAGTAACAGCCATATGAGCTGTCTAGATTCATTGAAACGCAGCTTATGAAACTCTATGGAAATAACATCTACCTAATTATCACTCTAAGGAGAGCAACATAACAGAATCCAGCTATGGAAGAGACTTACCATGCGATACAGGCTTTGCTGGATCATTTTGAATTTCAGATGCGCAATACTATAACAAACGCAATGAAACCCCTAAACCAGGGAACACCTACCAGCGAGTTGTTTTACCAGGATCCTAGAGATCACAATCTTGGGGCAGCTACGAGTTGGCAGGGTCCAGAGAGGAGTGGAACCATGGCGTTTCAGGTGACTGGACTGTGTAGACCATTATCTGTGCACCAGTCTTCTACTGCCACGGCAGCTCATGCCCCGAACCTCACAGGGACCCTGGAGGAGATGCAGAGAGGGACCAGTGCTGTGTGGAGAGCGCAGAGGTCGCAGAAAATAATAAAGCTTGTGCTGACTGACTGCATGACCAAATCTGTTGGCTGATCCAGATTCAAGTTCAATCCGATTGGCTGATCCAATCAGCCAATCAGATTGAGCTTGCATTCTATTGGCTTTTTTCCGATCAGCCAATAGAATGCGAGTTCAATCTGATTTGCTGATTGGATCAGCCAATCGGATTGAACTTGAATCTGATTGGCTGATTCAATCAGCCAATCAGATTTTTTCTACCTTAATTCCGATTGGCTGATAGAATCCTATCAGCCAATCGGAATTGAAGGGACGCCATCTTGGATGATGTCCCTTAAAGGAGCCTTCATTCGTCAGTAGTCCGTCGGTAAAGAAGGATGTTCCGCGTCGGCGGGATGAAGATTGAAGACCCCGCTTGATGACATCGCCCGGATAGAAGACTTCTTCAGCGCCTCTTGGAAGAAGACATCGCACGGATGGAAGACTTCTTCAGCCCCGACTGGAGGATCACTTCATCGGATGGAAGATTTCTTCAGCGTCGCTTGGAGGATAACTTCTGCCGCTCCCGGTCTCCTCTTCGGTTCCATCGCTGCTCTGCTGAGTGAAGACGACTCAAGGTAGGATGATCTTCAGGGGATTAGTGTTAGGTTATTTTAAGGGGGTTTGGGTTAGATTAGGGGTATGTGGGTGGTGGGTTTTAATGTTGGGGGGGTTGTATTTTTCTTTTACAGGCAAAAGAGCTGAATTCTTTGGGGCATGCCCCCACAAAAGGCCCTTTTAAGGGCTGGCAAGGTAAAAGAGCTTTGAACTTTTTTAATTTAGAATAGGGTAGGGCATTTTTTTATTTTGGGGGGGTTTGTTATTTTATTAGGGGGCTTAGATTAGGTGTAAGTAGCTTAAAATTGTTGTAATATTTTTAAAATGTTTGTAACTTATTTTTTTTATTTTTTGTAACTTAGCTTTTTTATTTTTTGTACTTTAGTTAGTTTATGTAATTGTATTTAATTGTAGTTATTTGTAGGTAATTTATTTAATTAATTTAATGATAGTGTAGTGTTAGGTTTAATTGTAACTTAGGTTAGGATTTATTTTGTATTTCTTGTATTTCTTTTAGCTAGGTAGTTATTAAATAGTTAATAACTATTTAATAACTATTCTAACTAGCTAAAATAAATACAAAGTTACCTGTAAAATAAATATAAATCCTAAGATAGCTACAATGTAATTATTAATTATATTGTAGCTATCTTAGGGTTTATTTTACAGGTAAGTATTTAGTTTTAAATAGGAATAATTTATTTAAGTATAGTGTAGTGTTAGGTGTAATTGTAACTTAGGTTAGTTTTTATTTTACAGGTTAATTTCTCTTTATTTTAGCTAGGTAAGCTATTAAATAGTTAATAACTATTTAATAGCTATTGTACCTAGTTAAAATAAATTGAAATTTGCCTGTAAAATAAAAATAAATCCTAAGATAGCTACAATATAATTATTATTTATATTGTAGCTATATTAGGGTTTATTTTAAAGGTAAGTATTTATTTTTAAATAGGATTAATTTAGTTCATAATAGAAATATTATTTAGATTTATTTAATTAATATTTAAGTTAGGGGGTGTTAGGGTTAGTGTTAGACTTAGGTTTAGGGGTTAATAATTTTATTACAGTGGCGGCGGTGTAGTGGGGGGCAGGATAGGGGTTAATAAATTTATTATAGGTGGCGACGGTGTAGGGGGGGCAGGATAGGGGTTAATAAATTTAATATAGGTTGCGGCAGGGTCAGGGAGCGGCGGTTTAGGGGTTAAACTATTTAGTTGCGGCGAGGTGCGGGATCAGCAGGATAGGGGTTAATAACTTTATTATAGAGGGCGACGGTGTAGGGGGGGCAGGATAGGGGTTACTAGGTATAATGCAGGTGGCAGCGGTGTCCGGGAGCAGCGGTTTAGGGGTTAATACATTTATAAGAGTTGCGACGGGGTCTAGGAGCGGCGGTTTAGGGGTTAATACATTTATAAGAGTTGCGGCGGGGTCTAGGAGTGGCGGTTTAGGGGTTAGTAACTTTATTTAGTTGCGGGGGGCTCCGGGGGCGCCGGTATAGGGGGTAGAACAGTGTAGTTAGTGTGGGTGCTTAGTGACAGGCTAGCAAGAAAGCTGTAAAAAAGCCGAAGAGTAGCGAGATCGGATGAGTGATAACTCTCACAGTCCGCTGCTCATCGCCCCGTACTTGGTGCGCGGCTTTTTGACAGCTTTTTTGATAACTTAGGTGAATTTTTGCAGGTCCGCGGCGGCGATGTGAGGCGAGCTTAGGCGGACGTATTGGGCCGGCGAAGACAGGTAAAATAGAAACGTTGATAACTACCCCCCTTAATATTTATAAGATGTGACTTTTTCATATTTATTTTACAAGTTAGAAGTATATGTTATACTCATAACAAACCCCTATCCACTAACGACAGTATAACACAAATACACAGCACTCTTCATATAAAAGAGGCAAGCTCCCCTTTCAATGTGAAGTCACATACCCAGGTGGATATTAGGTGATCACCATGGCAACAATGATTACCTGAACAATAGGCAACAAAAGCAGAGGATGTAGTATACAATCTGTTGCACCTCATAGTACAAAAATATATGAAGCCCCTTGTATCAGATGTTGTCCAACTGGAAACAGATACACTTTTCCTCTTTCAATAGGGACAGGGCTAAGAGCCCGAAGATCACTCGAAGTTCCAGAATGTTGATTGGTAACCTTGCCTCTAGAGGAAACCAAACTCTTTGCACTCTTCGAGAAACCCAGACTGTCCCCCAGCCAGAGAGCCTGGCATCAGACAGTACAATAGGCTAAGACTGACAAAGGAAGGATGTCCCAAGGGTCAAAGGCAGACTTTGTGTCCTCAAGAAAAAGATTGACGGGCAGAAAAACCAAAGCAATCTGTATGCCAAATGTAAATAATTCTTTGACCACTGAGGTAGCAAGCCATTAAAGGGGTCTCAAGTGAAAATGGGGCAAAATAAACTGCATCTGAAGCAGCTACCATAAGTTCCACTGCCACCATCCACTGAGCTACCGACGAAAGGTAGTTAATGGTAAGAAGAGACACACCCTCTGAATCCTACAATGCAAAGTTCAGAGAGGAAGCTAAGATGCATAAGGATTGAGTCCAATAACATAATTTATGCTTACCTGATATATTTATTTCTCTTGTGGTGTATCCAGTCCACGGATCATCCATTACTTGTGGGATATTCTCCTTCCCAACAGGAAGTTGCAAGAGGATCACCCACAGCAGAGCTGCTATATAGCTCCTTCCCTAACTGCCATATCCAGTCATTCGACCGAAAGTAGCCGAGAAAGGAGAAACCATAGGGTGCAGTGGTAACTGTAGTTTAAAATTTAGACCTGCCTTAAAAGGACAGGGTGGGCCATGGACTGGATACACCACAAGAGAAATAAATTTATCAGGTAAGCATAAATTATGTTTTCTCTTGTTTGGTGTATCCAGTCCATTATCATCCATTACTTGTGGGATACCAATACCAAAGCTAAAGTACATGGATGAAGGGAGGGACAAGGCAGGTACTTAAATGGAATGGACCACTGCCTGTAGAACCTTTCTCCCCAAAATAGCCTCCGAAGAAGCAAAAGTATCAAATTTGTAAAATTTTGAAAAGGTATGAAGCGAAGACCAAGTCGCCGCTTTGCAAATCTGTTCAACAGAAGCCTCATTTTTAAAGGCCCAGGTGGAAGCCACAGCTCTAGTAGAATGAACTGTAATCCTTTCAGGGGGCTGCTATCCAGCAGTCTCATAGGCTAAGCGTATTACGCTCCGAAGCCAAAAAGAAAGAGAGGTTGCCGAAGCCTTTTGACCTCTCCTCTGTCCAGAGTAAACAACAAACAGGGAAGATGTTTGACGAAAATCTTTAGTCGCTTGTAAGTAAAAGCACGGACTACGTCCAAATTATGTAAAAGACGTTCCTTCTTTGAAGAAGGATTAGGACACAATGATGGAACAACAATCTCTTGATTGATATTCTTGTTGGAAACTACCTTAGGTAAAAACCCAGGTTTTGTACGCAGAACTACTTTATCTGTATGGAAAATCAGATAAGGAGAATCACATTGTAAAGCTGATAACTCAGAGACTCTACGCGCCGAGGAAATAGCCATCAAAAACAGAACTTTCCAAGATAAAAGTTTGATATCAATGGAATGAAGGGGTTCAAACGGAACTCCTTGAAGAACCTTAAGAACCAAGTTTAAGCTCCATGGAGGAGCAACAGGTTTAAACACAGGCTTAATTCTAACCAAAGCCTGACAAAATGCCTGGACGTCTGGAACCTCTGCCAGACGCTTGTGAAAAAGGATAGACAGAGCAGAAATCTGATTTGGATGATTGAAAGGACCTTGTAGTAGAAGGTCTTGTCTCAGAGGCAGAGGCCAAAGTGGAAAGGATGACATGTCCACCAGGTCTGCATACCAGGTCCTGCGTGGCCATGCAGGCGCGATCAAGATCACCAATGCTCTCTCCTGTTTGATTTTGGCAATCAGTCGAGGGAGCAGAGGAAATGGTGGAAACACATAAGCCAGGTTGAAGAACCACGGTGCTGCTAGAGCATCTATCAGCATCGCTTCTGGGTCCCTGGACCTGGATCCGTAACAAGGAAGCTTGGCGTTCTGGCGAGACGCCATGAGATACAATTCTGGTGTGCCCCAACGATGAACCAATTGAGCAAACACCTCCGGATGGAGTTCCCACTCCCCCGGAGGAAAAGTCTGACGACTTAGAAAATCCGCCTCCCAGTTCTCTACACCTGGGATATGGATCACTGATAGATGGCAAGAGTGAGTCTCTGCCCAGCGAATTATCTTGGAGACTTCTAACATTGCTAGGGAGCTCCTGGTCCCCCCTTGATGGTTGATGTAAGCCACAGTCGACTGAAATCTGATGAACCTCAGGGTTGCTAACTGAGGCCAAGCTAGAAGAGCATTGAATATTGCTCTTAACTCCAGAATATTTATTGGGAGGAGTTTCTCCTCCTGAGTCCACGATCCCTGAGCCTTCAGGGAATTCCAGACTGCACCCCAACCTAGAAGGCTGGCATCTGTTGTTACAATTGTCCAATCTGGCCTGCGAAAGGTCATACCTTTGGACAGATGGACCCGAGATAGCCACCAGAGTAGAGAATCTCTGGTCTCTTGATCCAGATTTAGCAGAGGGGACAAATCTGTGTAATCTCCATTCCACTGACTGAGCATGCATAATTGCAGCGGTCTGAGATGTAGGCGCGCAAATGGCACTATGTCCATCGCCGCTACCATTAAGCCGATCACTTCCATGCACTGAGCCACCGAAGGGCGCGGAATGTAGTGAAGAACACGGCAGGAATTTAGAAGCTTTGATAACCTGGACTCCATCAGGTAAATTTTCATTTCTACAGAATCTATCAGAGTTCCTAGGAAGGAAACCCTTGTGAGGGGTGATAGAGAACTCTTTCCCTCTTTAACTTTCCACCCATGCGACCTCAGAAATGCCAACACTATGTCCGTATGAGATTTGGTAATTTGGAAGTTTGACGCCTGTATCAGGATGTCGTCTAGATAAGGGGCCACTGCTATGCCCCGTGGTCTTAGGACCGCCAGAAGAGACCCCAGAACCTTTGTAAAAATTCTTGGGGCTGTAGCTAACCCGAAGGGAAGAGCCACAAACTGGTAATGCCTGTCTAGAAAGGCAAACCTTAGGAACCGATGATGATCTTTGTGAATCGGTATGTGAAGGTAAGCATCCTTCAAATCCACTGTGGTCATGTACTGACCCTCCTGGATCATAGGTAGGATTGTCCGAATAGTTTCCATTTTGAACAATGGAACTCTGAGGAATTTGTTTAAGATCTTTAGATCCAAAATTGGTCTGAAGGTTCCCTCTTTTTTGGGAACCACAAACAGATTTGAATAAAATCCCTGTCCTTGTTCCATCTGTGGAACTGGATGGATCACTCCCATTATTAGGAGGTCTTGCACACAGCGTAAGAATGCCTCTTTCTTTATCTGGTTTACAGATAATCTCGAAAGGTGAAATCTCCCTTGTGGGGGGGAAGCTTTGAAGTCCAGAAGATATCCCTGAGATATGATCTCCAACGCCCAGGGATCCTGAACATCTCTTGCCCACGCCTGGGCGAAGAGAGAAAGTCTGCCCCCTACTAGATCCGTTGCCGGATAGGGGGCTGTTCCTTCATGCTGTCTTAGAGGCAGCAGCAGGCTTTCTGGCCTGCTTGCCTTTGCTCCAGGCCTGGTTAGATTTCCAGGCCGGCTTGGATTGCGCAAAAGTTCCCTCTTGTTTTGTAGCAGAGGAAGTTGATGCTGCACCTGCCTTGAAGTTTAGAAAGGCACGAAAATTAGACTGTTTGGCCCTTGATTTGGCCCTGTCCTGAGGAAGGGTATGTGTAATGTTTAAACGTATTCCCTAGATGTAGAGAGAAAACTAAATGTAAGGACCACAACTGCAGGTTTAATTTTGTGTGTAGAATGGGGAATGCTGAGCAGTACTTTGAAAGGGGGGACAACAAGGTAGCATAGGTATTGCTCTTACATTCTCCTTTCATATGATATGCGGTAATGCTGGTTTATCAACTGAGATGATAGAATTGTACTTCTTTGCACAGAGTAAAACAGCTTAACCGTAGTGAGGTTATCACAAAAAATAAATAGTACTATTTAAACTTATGCAGTTTATGAATCTAAGTTGCCATATTCCTATGCTAGATAGTGTAAGTCAAATAGTTAAATGAGAACAAAATAAGGGGAAATAATCAGACGTATACGTTTGCAGCAGTTTGATTACAGAGATAATAAGAGATCTTGCATCCTCATAATTAACTTAGTTAAGTAATCCCGGAAAGCTTTTGTTTATAACCTGTTGATAGGTCACTTACCGGTAAGGACTTAGTAGCTAGAGCGGGTGAAGTCCAGTAATGAGTAGGTGGCTGTCTGGAAACGAAGTTGCGGCTAACAGGTTAGAGATGAGCCGATGCCGAGTGCAGTTCCGGTGGCGTGTGACGTCACACGAGAAGCCCTTGAGGCGGAAATTCCAACAGCGGTCAGTTTCAGAGTTGCTTGAGGCTTGAATGCAGCTGCTGTGAGTAGGCGGCACAATACCAAGCAATTAGGATAAGGTGAGCTAGACATTTATAGGCTAAGGAAAAGGAATGTCGATTTAGGTGCAAGGACGTAGAGGGCAAAGGGCACAAAGAGAACAAGGTCTGAGCGAGAATATGACAGGATCCCCCACCATAAGATCAACTCCGGGGATCAGGACCAGGGCACTCGGGGTGGCGCCTATGAAACTGGGCGAGGAGACGGGGAGCAGAGAGATTAGCAGCTGGCTCCCAAGAATCCTCAGAGTCCGGGTAACCCTTCCAATGTATCAAATACTGCAAAGCCCCCCATAGGATACGGGAGTCAAGGATTCCGTGAACCTCATACTCATCCTGTGGCACGGGTAATGATGGTAGATGAAGATCTTGAACTGTATGTTGGCGTAGAGGACGATAGGGTTTGAGAAGGGACACATGAAAAGTTGGATGAGTCCTCATATGAGATGGAAACGTTAAGGTTACAGCATTTGAATTAACTATCTTCTCAATTGGGAATGGCCCTATGAAGGTAGAAGACAATTTCTTGGAGGGGAATGGTAGACAAAGGTTATGATTCGAAAGCCATACGTAATCACCAACCCGGTATTCCGGAGATGGTAAGTGTCTCTTATCATAGTATAGTTTATATCTATCCTTGGCAAGTTTTATATTCTCAGTCGTCAAAGCAAAAGCATCCGAAATAGTGTTGATCAGTTCATTCACTACAGGACAGGTATTTTGGTTGTCATTCTGCCAATGAAATGTGGGATGGAAACCGTAGTTGATGAAGAAAGGTGAAACTTTGGTGGTGTTGTGGTAAGTGTTATTGAAAGCGAACTCAGCAGATGGTAGAAGATCTACCCAGTTGTCCTGACGGGCTGATATAAAACAGCGAAGATATTGTTCAATCCATTGATTAGTTCTCTCTGTCTGACCATTAGTCTGTGGATGAAATGAAGTACTCAGGCACCTTGTGATACGCAGAGTGTGACATACGTCTCTCCAGAGTCTGCTGGTGAATTGGGTTCCTCTATCAGAGGTTATAGTATTAGGAAGACCATGTAATTTGAATACATGGGAAAGGAGTAAGGTGACTGTTTCTAGTGTGGTGGGTAGTTTATGATATGGAATAAAATGAGCCATCTTACTGAAAAGATCAACAACTACTAAGATAGTGTTTTGTTTCTTAGATACAGGTAGATCTACAATGAAGTCAAGGGCAATCTCTGTCCAAGGACGTTCCGGTGTGGGTAAGGGTATTAGTTTTCCTGAAGGAGGGGTCCTTGAGAATTTTGAAACAGCACAAACCTTACATGATTTCACAAAAAGAGCTGTATCGATCAAAAGGTTAGGCCACCAGAAAAACCGAGCAACGAGTTCTTGTGTCTTGTTGATGCCGGGATGTCCGACTAAAACTGAATCATGAAGGGTACTTAAGACTTGCTGTCTAAGGGCTGGAGGTACGTAGACTTGATCATGATGATAGTATATTCCATCGGCGTGTTGAATTAAGGCTGTCTTGGGTAGTGTAGTGTCCTTTCTTTGTTCATCTTTGAAGGTGGTTACTTGTGTTAACGAGAGTCCTATGAAATGTTCTAGAGGAATAAGAGAGCTTTCTTCCGGAGGTGTAAGTGGCTGAGGAAATTGGCGAGAAAGAGCATCAGCTTTTTTGTTCCTAGAAGCGGGTCTGTATGTGATAAGATAGTTGAAACGGGCAAGAAATAGGTTCCAACACACCTGTCTTGAAGAAAGTGTCCGATTGCTTTTGAGGTATTCCAAGTTTTTGTGGTCAGTATATATCAGAATCGGAATTTCAGTACCCTCGAGTAGGTGTCTCCATTGTTCCAAAGATGCCTTAATGGCTAATAGCTCCTTATCCCCTATGGGGTAATTCAATTCAGGAGGGGTCATAACCCTGGAATAGAAGGCTACTGGATGAAGAGGTTCTGTGGTTGTTTGTCTTTGGGACAATATAGCCCCTAGTGCGTGATTGGAGGCATCTACCTCTAGAACGTATTGGAGTTTAGGGTCTGGGTAACGTAGAATTGGAGCTGAGGTGAATGTAGATTTTAGGTAATCAAACAATTGTTGTAATTCTTGATTCCACATGAACCGTCCCTCCTTCTTGGTGAGGTTAGTTAGTGGTCTAGTCAGGGCAGCAAAATCTTTTATAAACTTACGGTAGAAATTAGCAAAGCCCATGAACCTCTGGACATCCTTCTTAGTCGTAGGTGGTGGCCAGTCAAGGATAGCTGCCACCTTATTACCTTCCATTTGTATACCATCTGGCGTGATTTCATAGCCCAGGAAGTTGATCTGATTTGAGTGGAAAATACACTTCTCTAATTTCACATAGAGCGAATTGTCTCTAAGACGTGTTAGGATAATTTTAACGTGTTTTATATGTTCCTCAAGTGTGGGAGAGTATATTAGTATGTCATCCAAGTAAATGACTACAAAGAGGTCTAGCAAGTCCCTGAAAATATCATTAATAAAATATTGAAAAGTGGCAGGGGCATTGCATAGGCCAAAAGGCATTACAGTGTATTCGTATAAACCATAACAGGTACGAAAAGCTGTCAGCCACTCATGTCCTGATTTGATACGAACTAAATTATAGGCACCTCTGAGGTCCAATTTAGTGTAGAAGCTTGCATCTTTCAATCTGTCTATAAGTTGCGGTATTAAGGGTAGGGGGTATCTATTTTTTATGGTTCGCTTATTCAGTTCCCTATAGTCTATGATCTGCCTGAGAGACTGATCTTTATTTCTAACAAAGAATATCCCAGCACCTGCTGGAGAGGTGGAGGGACGTATGAAGCCTTTTTGTAGGTTTTCCTTTAAATAAGACTTGAGATGTAGCAATTCAGGATCAGACAAATTCTATTTCTATTTTTATTCTCTTTTTTTCTTCTTTTCTCTTCTTTTGAGCACACTATTATAGGTTTACACGTTGAGAATCTACAATCAACATAACAAAAATTAAATAAAATCCTAATAAAATTTAAATCAAAAATTAAACAATGGTAAAATTAATTAACATTGATTAAATATAACATTTGGTTCATGAAATTAAATTTTATATGTCTGAGCGATGTTTTTAGCAGGCACGTCTGTACATATACATTTTTCAGCAGCCATTATTATTATTATTATTATTATAATTATTGTATTGTGTATTATTATCATTATTTTCTGTTGCACATAAACTTTTATTGATGATAATCTGTTTGTTTAGAACATGCATTTTCTGTTATATGCATTTTTCCAGGGGTTAAGTCTTAAGAGGGTGTTCTCTCAACCTTAATTAACTGATTGTTCTGTGCACCAATTAACCAATCAGCAATACCCTTAGGGTATATACATGCTTAGCAGAGTATAATGTACAGGTCACAGATGAAGGCGTGAGCCGAAACGCGTCTGACCACTTAGTCTACATGTAGTTTTTATGTCCTATTATTTTACTTTCTATGCTTGCTCACAATAAAGGTGCATTGGATTTCAAATTTCGCTTGAGACCCGCTTTCTTTGTATACACTCATCTATTCTGGTCTGGGGATCGCCAGCAGCGGTTAGCCGAGTGAAAATTGGAGTCTGGTCTCTTATTGGATGTTTTTCTTACTGGACGTCCTGTTGTTTCATGCCCTAATCCAGAGGTTACTTCAAAAATAAGGAACAACGAATATAACATATTAAATAACTTTCACAAGGAAATAACTCATACCTGACATACAGAGGATCTATGGCCTATCCGGCGACAGCGGTGTGAGGGTGCTGCTTGATGTGGAACTTTTCCTCCGCTCGGAGTTGCCTGGGGGACCGGCACAGGTAACGGAAGTGGAAGCGCATAGCGCATTTGGGATTACGTCATTTCCGGTGAAGCCGACAGGGCCGCCGATGCGTCGACCGAGAGGAGCCGCTGATGTGGAGAGGTTTTTCGCTACATACTGCAGGGCTCCCGTTACTAGGGTCTAATTTGCATCCAACAGCCGCTTAATCCCAAGGACGCTCCACTTCGCTCCCCACCGGTAAGACACTGTTTTTCAACATTGGGTACTCATTTCTACAGTTATTTCTACAGTTATGTTCGGATATTGAGGCATGATGACAAAGACTGTCCTAAATAAACTATAAAGAATTACTTTTCCTGGTTACGGAAGTGGGGATAATCTAGAAGTGGTTTGTCAGGAAATTCTTTGTGTATCTGGATCTTCAAATCCCAATTTTTTCCCTTGCCTTTCTCCACTCGATTTACCCACTTCTTTATAAATTTATAAGAGACAGCACCATTCAGCACACACTACGTTGTGTAATCTGTTGACTTTCTATTTGGGGTCTGTTTTTTCATAGCAGTCCATTTGTGAGCATTTAAAGTTATCATGGAAAGTGTAAAACCTTTTTCCCTAAGAGCAATAACTGATTTGGACAGATTAAGGCCCACCTTGGATGAGCTTTTCTCCTGTAAATCTAGGAGAGTGACCATCACAGATGTCTTCTCTAAGTTAGAGGATCTCCTTATCAAGGAACATAAGATCTGGTGGGATATTAATCTCATGGAAAAATATTTAAGTTTGGACATGATTCCCAGGGGCTTGAGGATTGTCAAATTCCCCACCTTTATGATCACTGACAAGGTCTTCATAGAAAGATGGAACTCTATATTAACGGATTGCTCAATCAGGCTTATGAATATGCTTATAACATATAAGAAGGAGCAATTGGATCATATACGAGGTGAAATTACCACACTCCAGGAAGATCTAAATCAATTCTTGACACATAAAGATTACAATAAGTTTGATGATATCCTCCAGGGGACTGTCACTTCTGTTAAAGAGGACATTGATGCTCTAAAATTTAAAAAATTTGATAGGGATCTGTTGGACTATAAGAATAATTTGGTGTATCTTTGGTCTAGTTACAAGAAAAAATCTAGGAGATTTAATAAGAAAAATCAAAAATCACGTGCTAAACAGGTTTCCTTTTCAGATACAGATGCATCCTCAACAGAAGATGATACTCCAAAATCTACCCTATTCCCTGAGGCACGAGACCAACAACAAAGCAGATACAATGATCCAGGTAATGGTAACATTATAATTGATAATACAAATAGACAGGAGATTACTCAAACACATGTTGCAGACACCTCAGACAGATCTGGTCAGGAGTTTATTAGTACCATTAGACCAACCTTTGATTTAGTTCTAGATGATAGAGAAGGAACTGATATTTCAACAGGATTAGATCATTCAAGCCAAGTTGTCTCTACACAATCTACTACACAGGTTTTTCCCAAGGAACAGAGAACAAAAGGCATAGGTCTAGAAAAAGAAAGAGAAGGGGCAAGCGTATCAACGCAGAAAGACAGAAAATACCCGGTAAGAGTGAACCGTCAGAAAAACAAGTACAAAGTCACACAGTAATCAATGTCTCTTCATATGAGTTAACAGATGAACAAAAACAAGTTCTCCAGCTAGGTTTAGGCTTTGTACCTGCTGAAGACTTTAATCTCTTTGATACAATTATAGATGTCAATAGATTCATACGTAAATTGACATTAAAAAAGTTTTTCGCACAGCAAACCTTGTTGCCCTCTAATACTTCTCACCATGTATCTAACTCTGTTCCCATGGAAATTTCTCCAATAGATGTATCATTCGATGAAGTACATGACTACATGTCCCTTTTGGAATTGGAATTAGAGTCCAGCAGAGTGAATTTGGGAGTTATAAGTACACATGTAGGTTTCAGACCACCTTCAGTCTTCTATCCCACTAAACATAGGGGTAATGTTTTGGAGTTTTTCCATAAGAAGATAGAAGCGGATCTGAATAACCTACATGATAGTCTGAATACCTCTTCGAGGTTTCAAAACTTGTCTTTATCACAAAAGAAAGCTCTCAAGTCCCTGCAGGCGAATTCCAACATTGTTATTAAACAAGCGGACAAGGGTGGGAATGTGGTAGTGCTTAACAGAGGTGATTATATTGAGGAGGCTTATCGCCAGCTCAATGATACTAATGTCTATATGAAATTGGGAAAAAACCCTACCTTTGAATACCAGAGACTTGTGTACGACATATTGGATGATGGGAGAGAAGCGGGATTTTTTGATAGTGACACACAAGATTATCTATATGTAAAATATCCTATTGTCCCAATTTTTCACCACCTTCCAAAAGTGCACAAGTCTCTGGAATCTATCAAGGGCAGGCCCATTGTTTCAGGCATTGGCTCTCTTTTGGAGAGATTATCAGCCTGGATAGACAGCATTCTTCAACCCTTAGTTCAACTTATCCCAAGTTTTTTAAAAGATACTAAACATCTCTTGAATCTCTTGGATAAGGAAGTCTGGTCTCAGGATTATATATGGCTAACTGTGGATGTAGTGGGGCTGTATTCAGCCATTCCACACAGTTTAGGTTTACAATCTGTAAAATTTTTCCTAGACAGATTTAGTAATTATTCAACAGATTTCAAGAACTATGTAATGGATGTGATAGAGTTTTTACTCAATCACAATTATTTTCTGTTTGAAAATGAGTTTTTTCTCCAGAAACGTGGAACAGCTATGGGGGCGAAATTCGCCCCCTCCTATGCCAACCTGTTCATGGGTTGGTGGGAGCTGTTCCACGTTTATGGACAGGAAAACTCTTTTCGTCAATGTATCAGATTTTACAGGCGTTACATTGACGACTTGCTCTTTATCTGGGAAGGTACATTACAGGAAGTAGATGAGTTTGTTGCATCCCTCAATGTTAACAGATGCGGTCTAAGTTTCACATATACATGTGACTGTGCCAAGATTCCCTATCTTGATTTAACATTGATAGGTGATGTTTGTAGCAATACCGTCTCTACTGAACTGTACTCCAAACCCATCAAGTCCAATGCTTTGCTGCATGCAAAGAGCTTGCACCCCAAAAGCACTGGATTTGGTATGATAAAGGGTGAAATGATCAGGTTAAAACGCAATTGTTCTAATAATGATACTTTTTTGTCAGAAAGTACCATGTTAACACAGAAATTTCTTGAACGTGGGTACACAATGCCAGTGATAGATAAAGCTCTAACACAGGTACAAGCTTTGGATAGATCCTCTTTACTAAGGGACAGATTCAAATCTAGGCCAAATAGTCAAGCTAAACAAGAAGAAAAGATTATCTTCAGTACCAGGTACAGTAGGCAATATGATCAGATAATCAAGATTATTAAACAGAATTTGCCTATGCTTATGGGAGACGCTTCTTTAAACCCTATTATTAAAAGGGGTTTTCGCTTCGTCTCAAGACGCAATCAAACTTTGGGAAATTGTTTGTCACCCAGCATGATCCGTACTCAGACCAAGCAAGGCAATTGGCTGGCGACCCATGGTCACTTCAAATGTGGGAAAACCAACTGTAAAGCCTGTGGTCATGCTGAGGTCTCTAAACAATTCCAATCTTGCGTCACCCAAAGAATTTACAATTTGGAACATTTTTCAAATTGTAGGAACAAATATGTTGTTTATTTAGTCAGATGTCACACATGTAATCTTCAATATGTGGGTATGACTACAAGGGAAGCCCGTGAAAGGATCAGAGAACATCTTAATGATATCTCTAATATCTCTCCATGTTCAGCACTGGCAGAGCACTTTATAATCAAACATGACTGTAAAGTGAATACATTCAAGTGGCTTGTAATAGAACAAATTCGTCGCCCCCTAAGGGGGGGAAATTTGGATGAGATCCTCTCCAAGAGAGAAGCGTTTTGGATTTTTGTTCTGAGAACAAGAGTACCATTTGGCTTCAATATTGATTCAGACATTATAAATGTCTGGAAATAGGAACTTAAATCCACCCTGGTAATACAGATTTATCACAATACAATGTTAGAGCTAGGCTTATGGAACCACTCAACAGAGTGGATATCCTGGTAGGAAGAACTAAGAGGTATCCACGTTATCTGGACCCTGAGCACTCAGTTTATCCAGGCGCTATGGACACCATAGGAGATAATTGAGTGTCTGTAAGTGACTTACTTTATTATTATTATCACACTTTCTCTTCGGGGAGGGCTAGTGATTAGAGTGGGGTTCGTTATAATAGGGATCATTAGGGGCACATACGTATCAAAACCTCTATATAAGCTCAATACTATAATGCATATAATATATGTTCCTGACCAATTACTGCTGAAAAACACTTGCTATGAGAATCTATGGCTTTTTGCAGTTCTCTCAATGTGGTATAATACCTAGGATCTAGTGATCAAGTTTCTTGATTAAAAAGAGGTTTGATTTGGCAAAGGGATGATGGTTCAAGTGACAACTTTCATAGTTTAAAATGTCCTTAAATTTATGTGACAAAATATGTTAATAGTCCAGGAAACCTTCTCCCCAGTCAAATTCTATTTCTATTTTTATTCTCTTTTTTTCTTCTTTTCTCTTCTTTTGAGCACACTATTATAGGTTTACACGTTGAGAATCTACAATCAACATAACAAAAATTAAATAAAATCCTAATAAAATTTAAATAAAAAATTAAACAATGGTAAAATTAATTAACATTGATTAAATATAACATTTGGTTCATGAAATTAAATTTTATATGTCTGAGCGATGTTTTTAGCAGGCACGTCTGTACATATACATTTTTCAGCAGCCATTATTATTATTATTATTATAATTATTGTATTGTGTATTATTATCATTATTTTCTGTTGCACATAAACTTTTATTGATGATAATCTGTTTGTTTACAACATGCATTTTCTGTTATATGCATTTTTCCAGGGGTTAAGTCTTAAGAGGGTGTTCTCTCAACCTTAATTAACTGATTGTTCTGTGCACCAATTAACCAATCAGCAATACCCTTAGGGTATATACATGCTTAGCAGAGTATAATGTACAGGTCACAGATGAAGGCGTGAGCCGAAACGCGTCTGACCACTTAGTCTACATGTAGTTTTTATGTCCTATTATTTTACTTTCTATGCTTGCTCACAATAAAGGTGCATTGGATTTCAAATTTCGCTTGAGACCCGCTTTCTTTGTATACACTCAAGGGGAATATATGGCCATAGGGGATATCTACCCCTGGTAATAAGTCTATAGGACAGTCATACACCCTGTGGGGTGGTAAAACCTCTGAGTCTTTTTTGCTGAAGACATCAGAGAAGTCGATGTACTCTTTTGGTACTGTAACAGGTTCAACGATTAGTAACTGTTCATGAAAAAGGCAATTGTCTTTGCAATAGGAAGAATTAAACAGAGTGGTAGAATTTGACCAAATGATTGTAGGATCATGTTTTTTGAACCATTGAATCCCTAAGATGACAGGATATAGAGGTATTGTTATAACGTCAAAAGTGGCAAATTCAGTATGATGTGTATTATTGGTAATGCGAGGGATAGTGTGATGCGTTATTGGGCCAGAGGAAATTTCTTTACCATCTACAAAACGAAGTAGACTTGGTTTGAATTTTTTAAGCAGTGGTATTTTATTTAGTTGTACATATTCTTGATCAATGTAGTTGTGGCTGGCACCAGAATCAAGTATTGCTTGAGACTCCAGTCGCGGGTGTTCCCACTGCAACAGAATAGGTAGGGAGCAATGGTTAGTTTGTGAATGTTTTAAGGAAAAGCAAATTTGTACTTTCCTATGCTTACCATTCTTGGTAGTAGACTTAGATGAGGTCGTGGGAGTGTTATAAGCCTGTGGAATTCTTTGTACAGTGTCAGAGTATCATCTTTCAGTCCGTCGCTCTCTAATGCGTCTGTCTAAGGTTATAGATAAATCAATAAGTTGATCAAGAGTGTCAGGTAGAGGTTGTCTGGCTAATTCGTCCTTTAAGGTGTCAGACAAGCCCAAGCGAAATTGGTTACGCAAGGACAAGTCGTTCCAGAGGGTATCAGTGGACCACTTTTTAAAGTCGGTTATATATTCTTCGACCTGTCTCTTATTTTGGCGAAGGGATCGCATGGCAGTCTCAGCTGAGAGCTGTTTGAAAGGGTCGTCGTAAAGTTGAGCCATAGCCTTAAAAAATTGCTCAAGTGAATAAAGTATTGGGTCATTTGTCTCAAAAAACAGGTTAGCCCATATACGAGGTTCGCCACGTAAATAAGATATAGTGGTAAGAACCTTTAAGTGGTCATTGGGGTAGGTTTTTGATTTTAACTGAAAGTATAAATAGCAAGAATTTTTAAATTCTCTGAATTCGTTTCGGTTACCTGTAAAAGGTTGAGGGCGGTTGGGTTGTGGCTCGTGAGAACTTAAAGTGACCTTTAGTGTGTCAATTTTGTTGTTAAAGTACTGTTTAAGAGATGTATTCTCTGTTTGTAGAGCTGTCATACCCTTTGCTAAATTGTCTACGGTCTGTGTGAGAGCCTCCACATGGGAGATTAATCCTGCTGGGTCCATGATCAGTGGGCTTGGTATTACTGTAATGTTTAAACGTATTCCCTAGAAGTAGAGAGAAAACTAAATGTAAGGACCACAACTGCAACTTAATTTTGTGTGTAGAATGGGGAATGCTGAGCAGTACTTTGAAAGGGGGGACAACAAGGTAGCATAGGTATTGCTCTTACATTCTGGTTTAACAACAATGCTGGTTTAACAACTGAGATGATAGAATTGTACTTCTTTGCACAGAGTAAAACAGCTTAACCGTAGTGAGGTTATCACAAAAAATAAATAGTACTATTTAAACTTATGCAGTTTATGAATCTAAGTTGCCATATTCCTATGCTAGATAGTATAAGTCAAATAGTTAAATGAGAACAAAATAAGGGGAAATAATCAGACGTATACGTTTGCAGCAGTTTGATTACAGAGATAATAAGAGATCTTGCATCCTCATAATTAACTTAGTTAAGTAATCCCGGAAAGCTTTCGTTTATAAACTGTTGATAGGTCACTTACCGGTAAGGACTTAGTAGCTAGAGCGGGTGAAGTCCAGTAATGAGTAGGTGGCTGTCTGGAAACAAAGTTGCGGCTAACAGGTTAGAGATGAGCCAATGCCGAGTGCAGTTCCGGTGGCATGTGACGTCACACGAGAAGCGCTTGAGGCGGAAATTCCAACAGCGGTCAGTTTCAGAGTTGCTTGAGGCTTGAATGCAGCTGCTGTGAGTAGGCGGCACAATACCAAGCAATTAGGATAAGGTGAGCTAGCCATTTATAGGCTAAGGAAAAGGAATGTCGATTTAGGTGCAAGGACGTAGAGGGCAAAGGACACAAAGAGAACAAGGTCTGAGCGAGAATATGACAGTATGACCCTTACCTCCAGTAATGTCAGCAATAATTTCCTTCAAACCAGGCCCAAAAAGGGTCTGCCCCTTGAAGGGAATGTTAAGTAATTTAGACTTTGAAGTCACGTCAGCTGACCAAGATTTAAGCTATAGCGCCCTACGCGCCTGGATGGCGAATCCAGAATTCTTAGCCGTTAGTTTAGTCAAATGAACAATGGCATCAGAAACAAAAGAATTAGCTAGCTTAAGTGTTCTAAGCTTGTCAGGTATTTCAGTCAATGGAGTAGCTGTCTGAAAGGCCTCTTACAGAGACTCAAACCAGAACGGCGCAGCAGCAGTGACAGGAGCAATGCATGCAAGAGGCTGCAGGATAAAACCTTGCTGAATAAACATTTTCTTAAGGTAACCTAATTTTTTATCCATTGGATCTGAAAAAGCACAACTGTCCTCGACAGGGATAGTGGTACGCTTTGCTAAAGTAGAAACTGCTCCCTCCACCTTAGGGACCGTCTGCCATAAGTCCCGTGTGGTGGCTTCTATTGGAAACATTTTTCTAAAAATAGGAGGGGGGGGAAACGGCACACCGGGTCTGTCCCACTCCTTAGTAATAATTTCTGTAAACCTTTTAGGTATTGGAAAAACGTCAGTACACACCGGCACCGCATAGTATTTATACAGTCTACACAATTTCTCTGGCACTGCAATTGTGTCACAGTCATTCAGAGCAGCTAAAACCTCTCCAAGCAACACCCGGAGGTTCTCAAGCTTAAATTTAAAAGTAGACATATCTGAATCAGGTTTCCCAGAGTCAGAGACGTCACCCACAGACTGAAGCTCTTCCTCAGCTTCTGCATATTGTGACGCAGTATCAGGCATGGGCCTTAAAACATCTGCGCGCTCTGTATTACGTCTAACCCCAGAGCTATCGCGCTTTCCTCTGAATTCAGGCAGTCTGGCTAATACCGCTGACAGGGTATTATCCATGATTGCCGCCATGTCCTGCAAAGTAATCGCTATGGGCGTCTTTGATGTACTTGGCGCCATTTTAGCGTGAGTCCCTTGAGCGGGAGTCAAAGGGTCCGACACGTGGGGAGAGTTAGTCGGCATAACTTCCCCCTCGTCAGAATCCTCTGGTGATAATTATTTTAAAGATAACAGCTGATCTTTATTGTTTAAAGTGAAATCAATACATTTAGTACACATTCTCCTATGGGGTTCCACCATGGCTTTTAAACATAATGAACAAGGAGTTTCCTCTATGTCAGACATGTTTATACAGACTAGCAATGAGACTAGCAAGCTTGGAAAACACTTTAAATCAAGTTAACAAGCAATATAAAAAAACGTTACTGTGCCTTTAAGAGAAACAAATTTTGCCAAAATTTGAAATAACAGTGAAAAAAGGCAGTTAAACTAACAAAATTTTTACAGTGTATGTAACAAGTTAGCAGAGCATTGCACCCACTTGCAAATGGATGATTAACCCCTTAATACAAAAAACAGATTAACAAAACGAAAAATATGTTGTCATAACAACTGCCACAGCTCCTACTTTTGAAGCCTTTTGAGCACTTCAGAGATGTCCTATAGCATGCAGGGGACTGCTGAGGGAAGCTAAATGTCACAGTTTGTAATTTTAACTGCACCAACTGTAACTTTTATACTATAACAGTGGAAAGCCTCAGGAAACTGTTTCTAGTCAAAAGTAAAGCCAGCCATGTGGAAAAAACTAGGCCCCAATAAGTTTTATCACCAAAGCATATAAAAAAACGATTAAACATGCCAGCAAACATTTTATATTGCACATTAATCAGAGTATAAACCTCTGATAGCAAGCCTGATACTAGTCACTATTAAATCACTGTATTTAGGCTTTAACTTACATTAATCCGGTATCAGCAGCATTTTCTAGCAAATTCCATCCCTAGAAAAACTTAACTGGACATACCTTATTGCAGGATACCCTGCAAGCCATTCTCCCTCTGAAGTTACCTCACTCCTCAGACATATGTGAGAATAGCAGTGGATCTTAGTTACTTCTGCTAAGATCATAGAAAAACGCAGGCAGATTCTTCTTCTAAATGCTGCCTGAGATAAAATAGTACACTCCTGTACCATTTAAAAACAATAAACTTTTGATTGAAGAAAAAACTAACTATATTTTACCACTTTCCTCTTACTACCTCCAGCTATGTTGAGAGTTTGCAAGAGAATGACTGGGTATGGCAGTTAGGGGAGGAGCTATATAGCAGCTCTGCTGTGGGTGATCCTCTTGCAACTTCCTGTTGGGAAGGAGAATATCCCACAAGTAATGGATGATCCGTGGACTGGATACACCTAACAAGAGAAATTATTTCTGTTAATGATACCCTTAGAGCAGAATATAATGAGTCTTTGGGGTACATCAATACTCCAACTATGGTCTTAAATGAAGACAGAAACTGGAGAGTTTGAGCAATAGCTATTAACAGGAAATAAAATTACACTAGTATGTCATTCAGATAAGGAACATCTGAAATGTCCTGATTCTGAACTCGGGAAGATTTCATCCAACTAGGGTTGCCAGGTGTCCGGTATTAGACCGGACAGTCCAGTATTTTAATTTTCTGTCTGGTAATGTGTATGAAGGACATTTCTTCAGCTTTTTTTTTATTATCAGTGGCCGTTGGTCAGGTGGTGTGCCGTGCTGTGGTGGATTGGTGCCGCGGTAGCAACTAAGTGAGACTAGATTATCTGAGCCAGGGGTGAATGACAGTGTATGGCTTGCAGTTGCAACTAGCAAGCATTACAGCGTCATCAGTGGCTGACTGGTTGTGGGTCAGGTGGTGTGCCGTGGTGCCAGCTGGGGTAGGCGTGGTAGCAAGCGTTACAGTGTATGTAAGTGACACACACATACAAGTCACGTGATCTAATGACTCGGGCGGCACACATACTTGAGTCATTTTGAGTGAGAGGCTGAGCCATGACCGAGACTCAGTGTGTGTGTGAACAGTGTGTGACTCTGGCTGGCTGAGAGTGAAACAGTCATCTCATCATTGTGACTGTCAAAGTACCACCCGGTCCCTACCAGCAAGCAGCAAAGCAAGTCCGTGGGTAATTATGTGGCTCAGTGAGAGAGAGCAAGCTGCTGTCTGCCTCTGCCAGTGACAGTGGGATATTTAAGAACTTGTCTTCAATCAAATCAGATTTTGGAAACAGCTCCTACCACCTCATCACCATGAGGTATGTGTTTGTAGTACACTGACAACAACTTAAAAAACAATATCATCCTCAATTTAAAGATTGTGTGTATGTATGTATATATATATATATATATACACACACATTATATATATATATATATATATATATATATATATATATATATATATATATATATATATATATATATATATATATATAGTGTGTGCATATATATATATATATATATATATTGTGTGCATAAATATATATATATATATATATATATAGTGTGTGCATATATATATATATATATATATATATATATATATATATATATATATATATGCACACACTATATATATCTATTGGAACAGCCAATAGAATGCCAGCTCAATCCTATTGGCTGATTGGATAAGCTAATAGGATTGAACTTCAATAGGATTGAACTACCAATAGGATTTTTTCTACCTTAATTCCGATTGGCTGATAGAATTCTATCAGCCAATCGGAATCTAAGGGACACCATCTTGGATGACGTCACTTAAAGGTACCTTCATTCGTCGTTAGTCCGTCGGCAGAAGAGGATGCTCCGCCTCAGATGTCTTAAAGATGGACCCGCTCCGTGCCGGATGGATGAAGATCGAAGATGCCGTCTGGATGAAGACTTCTGCCTGTCTGGAGGACCACTTCGCCCGGCTTGGATGAAGACTTCTCCCAGCTTCGTTGAGGACTTCGCCCCGGCTTGGATGAAGACGTCTCCCAGTAAGTTGATCTTCAGGGGGTTAGTGTTAGCTTTTTTTAAGTGTGTATTGGGTGGGTTTTATTTTTAGGTTAGGGACTTGGGGCGGCAAAAGAGATAACTGCCCTTTTAAGGGCAATGCCCATCCAAATGGTTTTTTGAGATAGTATTTTATTTGGGGGGTTGGTTGTGTGGGTGGTGGGTTTTACTGTTGGAGGGGTTGTTTGTATATTTTTTTTTACAGGTAAAAGAGCTGATTACTTTATATATATATATATATATATATATATATATATATATATATATATATATATATATATATATGTAATTTGTTTATTATTTTCTGTAATTTAGTGTTTGTTTGTTTTTTGTACTTTAGCTAATTTAATTTAATTTAGCTAATTGTATGTAATTTATTTAATTCTATTTAATTTAGTAAATTTATTTTTTATTTAATTATAGTGTAGTGTAAGATGTTATTGTAACTTAGGTTAGGTTTTATTTTCCAGGTACTTTTGTATTTATTTTAGCTAGGTAGTTATTAAATAGTTAATAACTATTTAATAACTAATCTACCTAGTTAAAATAAATACAAACTTGCCTGTAAAATAAAAATAAACCCTAAGCTAGCAACAATGTAACTATTAGTTATATTGTAGCTAGCTTAGGGTTTATTTTATAGGTAAGTATTTAGTTTTAAATATGAATAATTTAGTTAATGATAGGAATATTTATTTAGATTTATTTAAATTATATTTAAATTAGTGGGTGTTAGGTTTAGGGTTAGACTTAGGTTTAGGGGTTAATAACATTAATATAGTGGTGGCAATGTTGGGGGCAGCAGATTAGGGGTTAATAAATATAATGTAGGTGTCGGCGACATTGGGGAAGGCAGATTAGGGGTTAATAAATAGTATGTAGGTGTCGGCGATGTTGGGGGCAGCAGATTATGGGTTAGTAATATAATGCAGGTGACAGCGATCTCGGGGGCGGTAGATTAGGGGTTCATAAGTGTAAGATTAGGGGTGTTTAGACTCGGGTTCATGTTAGGGTGTTAGGTGTAGACATAAATTTTATTTCCCCATAGGAATCAATGGGGCTGCGTTACTGAGTTTTACGCTGCTTTTTGGCAGGTGTTAGACTTTATTTTCAGCCGGCTCTCCCCTATGATTCCTATGGGGAAATCGTGCACGAGCACGTTACACCAGCTCACCGCTGACTTAAGCAGCGCTGGTATTGGAGTGCGGTAATGAGCAAAATTTTGCTCAACGTTCGGGGGGGCAGGTCCGAACACCGCCCAAGATGGCTGCTTTTAACTTTGGCTGAATTCTGGAGCTGATGGATCCGTTTCCTATCGCTTCTCAAGCATATAATCCAAGCCCTAAATTACAGTTGATCTGTAGAATAATATCCAAAGAACGGACTCGTTTTTAACTTTGAATTCCAGCCAAGCAGACCGGAATAGATGAGGTACGCACCGGAGGCCTAATAATAGACCTGCCTCCTCATTTACCCTCCCTGATATGTCAGGAGTAACAGCCACATGAGCTGTCTGGATTCATTGAAATGCAGCTTATGAAACTCTATGGAAATAACATCTACCTAATTATCACTCTAAGGAGAGCAACATAACATAATCCAGCTATGGAAGAGACTTACCATGCGATACAGGCTTTACTGGATCGTTTTGAATTTCAGATGCGCAACACTATAACAGACGCAATGAAACCCCTAAACCAGGGAACACCTACCAGCGAGTTGTTTTACCAGGATCCTAGAGATCACAATCTTGGGGCAGTTACGAGTTGGCAGGGTCCAGAGAGGAGTGGAACCATGGCGTTTCAGGTGACTGGACTGTGTAAACCATTATCTGTGCACCAGTCTTCTACTGCCACGGCAGCTCGTGCCCTGAACCTCACAGGGACCCTGGAGGAGACGCAGAGAGGGACCAGTGCTGTGTGGAGAGCGCAGAGGTCGCAGAAAATAATAAAGCTCGTGCTGACTGACTGCATGACCAAATCTGTTTGTGACCTGGTCTTGTCCCATGTGTGGAGCGATGCGGTCAACCAATTGGGATCGTGTAGAGAGCCTGTGAAGTTTGCATGGATCCGCAGTCAATTTTGGATAGCCCATGTGGTCGCAGACCAGAGGAGGTTGGGGCCCAATGGAGATTTTCACGGTCGGAGTGTACTCCTAGCACAGCTGCCCAGGCTCCTATTTCCATGGATGCCAATAAAAGTTGGAGTTGGTTAAGTTCCTAAGCTCCTACAGAGATAATTGTGAGTGATGTATGTTTAAGATGTTAAGGGTGGGATCCCTAGGCTATGATTATAATATGTGTGACGGACAAATGATCAATGAGGACTTTTTAGTCGGATGCTATCATTTAACCTCTGGATAAGATAAACTATGTTTAGGAGAGGGGTTAAGGATTCTATGCGAACAGTGCAAATTTTAAACATGTGAAATGCTTATCAGTGACAACACCCATTACTGAATCTTATATGTGTTTTTCAGTCTCACAGGAGGAGGTGATGCGTAGTGCTACTGTAGTTCATATGGGGCATTTTAAGGTATATAAAGGGCTATAAATGTAATATGTATATGGTCAGAATGGTGCTCTGACAAAATGCAGAAGGACATTTGGCAGAAGGACATTTGGCAGACGGACATTTGGCCGACGGACATTTGGCTGACAGACAGAAAGCTAAAGAATGTTCCGATTTCGGCCGAGGGCAGATACGTTCCAGAGTGCTCTGTTCTAATCAGAGCCTCGGGCGCCGCAACTGCCTCTGGGAACCTTACCATGGGTCCCAAGCCGCACGTTTTGTAATTCTCTGTCTGGGAAACTATCTATCTATCAAATCTATCTATTTATCTGTCAAATCTATCTATCTATCGTATCTATCAAATGTATCTATTGCATCTATTGATCTATCTATCTAATCTATGTATCTATCTATCAAATCTATCTATCTCGTGGCCGGACTGTTATGTGACAGCCACTTGTGTTTCGGCCAAATGTCCGTCGGCCAAATGTCCGTCGGCCAAGTATCCGTCGGCCAAGTGTCCGTCGGCTAAAAGTCCGGCCACGGGTCAGAATACAGTGTGAATTTAGAACATGCTAATTATCTATGCCGGTAGAAACCCCCACTAGTGAATTTAATATCAGGGTCGGAGACGATGTGTAAAGTTACCTGCTCTTAATCACGACAGAGGTACAATAATAGTTATATCAATATATTATTCCAGAAGACAATGACCTCTCTCTATTAACCTTTAGATCCTCTTACTGTATAAGCTAGTTACTGTCAGACATATTTTAAAATCATAGGCTTTGCTCCTTAAATCCCACGCAAAGCATATGGTGATTACCCACTCACAGCTAAGCTCTTTCTTATACTCTTTCTTATACTCTGGTCACTATATGTTAGTCCCCTATAGAGGATAGCTAATATTTTTCTTACTAAATTTTACTCAAATATTCCAGTTGATTGTATATGATGTGCTTATAGGAATGTATCATGCTATTCTGTAAGTGTCATTGCCATACTCCTATAATTGTATGCTCCTCTAGGGGTACCTATATAGTTATTAGCTCATTTTAAGCAACTGTTTAGAGGTTTATCATTAATTACAATTACTGGTGAACTCCTCTTCTTATATTTGCTCCCCATGTATCCTGTCTCCCGTAGTTGATACTTAATATTTATAGGATGTGACTTTTTCATATTTATTTTACAAGTTAGAAGTATATGTTATACTCATAATTGATGTGTTTCATTGGCATCTTAAAGTTCCAAAAGTGGCCCTCTTGCTACTCTTTATAATATATATGTTGAAGGTCCAAGAGTAGCCTTACCTATGTTATGGAGATAGAAAAATGAGGATTAGAATTTGTTATTTATTGCTATATCATACAGGTAGTACCTATACAGTAAGTTGTATTATTGTGTATTTCCCATCTAAGTTTCATGATTTTATTACAAAACATGTAATTATGGAAATTGTAACCCGATTCCATGCCTGTAAACCTTTTCTTTTTCCTCAATAAAAAATGTTATTTATAAAAAAAAAAAAATTTTTGCTCAACGCTCACTTCTTGTCTTGTAATGACGGGTTTCTGAAAACTCGTTATACCAGCGCTGTAGGTAAGTGAGCAGTGAGGGAAAACTGCTTGTTAGCACCACACAGCCTCTAACACAAAACTCGTAATCTAGGTGTATATAAGTAAAGATAATGTGTGTGCCTTTTTTTCTGCCACAAGACCCTACTGTGCTTTTATCTCTGTGTCCCCCTACATGCCCCCCCACCGTTTGGCTGTCCAGTATTTTTTTGAAGGACAGCTGGCAACCCTACATCCAACACGTGTGGTAAACTGGCAAGGTTTTGCAGATATACAAACCTCAGGAACTGAAAATATTCCCTATGTATAGGGATGTGCAGCTAATAATCCTAGAGGTCTATACTCGTCATAAACAGACCCTTAAAATGAAGGGTAAAAACAGTGAGCAATGTTCCCATTTTACAAGTGAGAACCCTGACCAATATGTCTTGGGATGTTAAATCCAGGACAGGACTGCAAATCCCTTTGGACAATGAACCGATTGGGGTAAAAATTCTCGACCCTGAGGTTACACGGGTACTGGGATTAATTATTCCCTTATCCTCCAAATTCTTTTTAAAAAGGGTGCCGTCTAAGAAGGATCTTTGGCAACATGAGATAGGACTGCTGGTCAGTAAGGAGGACTCTGCTTCAAAGAGAACAAAACTCTTGATCTCATCAGTCCGGATATCCAAACTAATTTTTCTGATGGATCCAAAAACATATAAACTTATACAATGTATTTTAAATCCATACATGACATAAGTATCAGGTGTGGTATACATGTACCCACTTAAGCATTTGCCCATTTTTATACTGTCATATAGCCTTACAAACTAGAGGAGCAGCACATATAGATCAACAGCTACACGTTAGATACTTGTAAATCCATATCCAGAATAAGCAGAGACTGCATATACTTGGAAAGTAAATACACAATATACATGATCCATGAAAATATTCATGATTAATGATCAGTGTCTGCATGATAAATGGATGTGCATACATATAAATTACCCATACAAAATGTATATAAGAGATCTTATCTCTAAAGGTTCTCCATTGTAAATGAAAATATTCATGATCAATGTTCATTATCTGCAAGATAGAACCTATATGTCACAGGAGTAGTAAAGTTAGTCTAGGAAAGGACCCTGAGAGTTAGACCCAGGACATGACAAATCCAGATGGCAAGACAAAATCAAGGTTAGTTCAGGCCGAAGGTCAATACCGTGCAAGCTAAATACAGTGCCACATCAGGATCCAAAGGGGTAAACAATGTTTAGGCCAAAGGTCAGAATCTTGCGGGCAATAACAGAACCAAATCAGAATCCAAAGGCTAAGGAAACAGTCAGGGGTCATAAACAGAGAACAGAAGAAACAAGGAATGGAAGTAGCACACCCAGGAATACAGTCCTATACACGGCCAAACACAGGAAGCAGCTTTTATAGGCTGTTGATTGAGTAACTGCCTGCAGCTGGCAGGCAGACTGGCAAAGCCTGAGAGCCAGCCAGAGCAGACAGTAGAATAAGTAATTTTTTTTATTTTTTTTTTATTAAAATTTTTTATTGAGGCTATAAGAATAGTACAGTCAATATGAAATACCATGAAAGATATATAACATATCATATAACAAACAGTTATGTTCAAGATAAAGCAACAGTCTTACAGTGAGTCAGTATAGGTAATCATTTTGAACCTCATTTTATATTTATATTAAGTTGTATAGTGGGTTCCTCAATTGATAAGGAAGATTGCTCTTGAACCTTACGTAGCTTATGAACATTTAAGGATGAACTTGGCATTTGAAATGGCCACTTTTGGACCTAGTGTGGGAATAGAAAGATGGGGAAAATCAGCAGACTAAAGCTGCTTTTAGAGAATAAGAAGAAAATGAAAAGAGAAATAAAGAGAGCGGGGGGAAGAAGGTTGGGCCCCTGTTACAAATGTGCTCCATCTGAGGGTAAGAACATAAAGAAAAGGTAGTGAGTTGGTGGAACAGGATTATGTGGGAGAGTTAAAGAGAAGGGCAGTATGAGCAAGAGCCACTTAAGTGGGATTAGTATATTATGGGCTTAGGAGAACTGCAAGGAGCTGGCGCTTCAACATTGTAATTAACTGGCTAGAGGAATTTTATAAGCGCTGTTGTAGTGTGCAACAAGTCTGAAGGTGGGACCTGTTTTCTATATGGAGAGTGTAGTTCTAATGAGATAGGAATGTAAGTCTTTTCTGTAAGAGGTTTCTAAGTGAGGCTGCATAAGTTAAACAGGACATTTTAAACATTTGAGCAGAGAGGAGGATCACTCTACATGACTGTATATAGGATTCTCAGGGTCCCCAGGATGTACCCCTCCTGTATTGTGAGCTGGGTATTTAATATTCTTCCCTCCCCATCCATAAGATAGAATGCTGCCCCGGCCGCTGACAGCATCCCAGCCAAAGTAGTGTGTGTTAGAGTAAGGGTGAGGAACAAGGAGGGACCTGCAATCTTTAAATATCATACGTATATCGAAAGAGAGCTCAGAGGGGGAAGTTATGCAATTGTTTGTCAGTCCTGTGGTTGCCCTGGAGATCAAAGGCTAAATTTGCTCAGTCAGTAAAGAGTGCTCTATAGCTGTTCTAAATAAGTATAAACCATCTAAATATGACATATTAAACATTATAAATCTTTGTAAGACCAAGATATTATAGAAGCTTTGATAAGAATTGAATAAAACATTTTCCCATTTAACTAACTTTGAACAGTAGGATTAAAACCACAAACATGCTATCAACAGGGATTAGGGGAGAGAAAGTCCTGGGATGTGCAGGTGTCCAAGTAACTAATAAGGTGAAATAATAAAACTAAAAATTACTTGTCCTGAAATAAGAGATCTTTTAGCCAATTCCGGACTTATGCAAAACATAGTAGCAAGAGACTGAGTTCTTACTACTTCTGTACAGCTGTACTGTCCGGTGCTGGGGTAGTGGAAAAAGAGCCATGGTCACGGTGCAGGAGATCTCTAACCTCTGTGCATCTGCTGTGTGCGTGAGATGCCAAAGTAAAGGGTTCACATGTCTTTCCAGCGTACCTGTTAGTTGGGGATCAGGGAGAGTCCTTAGGCTGCTTTGAGAGGTATTCTCAGTTTGACAGGGTGAGACATGTCCGGCTTTTTGTCTCTTGCTTCTGATGCGAGATGCTTTCAGGATCATGTGAGCTGATACGGTGTCCCATGTGTCTCTCTCTTCAGCCTCTGGGTAGTCAGTAGGTGGCAGGTGGGGAGCTCCGCAACTCTCGCGCCTCTGTTCGCGCTGTGAAGGCTGAAAAAATTGCAGGGCGTGGTGTAATACCACAAACAGGCTCTGTTTAAGATCCAAGTAACAGGCATCCATGCGTTGAATAATAGGATCGTCTAGAGTGTCCCTGTATGCCATGGTTCAAAGAACTTGAGTGAAGTGCAATTTGTGAGCAGTAGGCTAAGGGGTTCAGCTCCAATGGCTCTCACTGTCCTTAAATATTTTCCGTTCTCCAGGCAGTCAAAAAAAAGAAAAGGAATAAAGAGAAAAGAGGGGGGGGAGAAGGGGGGTTTCAGCGGCCCTGCTGTGTGGTAAAAGGAAGACTGAGTGCTCAACACGCTTCTGTAGGCTTTGGCTTAGATGATCATTGCGTGTATGCCCGAGTTCTACCAGAGGGTTATCAATCTTATGTCCCCTCTCTGAGGGATGCAGGGATACCAGAAATGGCCACTTACTGTCTTTTCCAAATCAGGGCCGCGTCATGTAGGAGCGTTGCATTGCAGTTCCCTATTCTCATAGCTGCTTAATTTCCCGATTTCTCACATCTCTGGTGTTTCTATTTGCAGTAGAAGCATTTTGCTGTAAAATATTTGAAAGATTTTATAGGTAAAGGGGATATAATGTGAGAATAAGCGGGAGCTTCTGAGTGCTGTGTCTGTTCTCCTCGGTGGTTAGCTCCACCCCCCAGAATAAGTAATTTTTAAACAGAGCCTGAGTCCTTCAGTGGCTAAGGAGGGATGGCAGCCAGCCAGAGACTGGAGGTCACAGGAACAAAGATCCCCTCTGTGCTATTTGGGTCGAGCTTGATTTTTTAAAGAAAGCCCGGACAAGTTGCAAGGCATGTAGATCACAAGCAGCCACCCAGGACCTTTCTTAACATGGTACCCCCCTCCAGTCCACCAATTAATACTACTGTCAACCCCGCTACTGAGAGTCAAGGATTTGGTAAATTTTATACTCTGGGACCCAGTCAACCAAGACTAGTTTAGGTGACCGTACCGATTTGGAGAAGCAGTTACGGATAGCTGGCTTAAGCAGTGAGATGTGAAAAACTGGGTGTATGCAGAGGATTTTTGGAAGTTGGAGATGATATGCCATTGAGTTGACCCAACGGCAAACTGAAAAGGCACTTAGGTACAAGATTGGAGGAAGGGCTTTTTTAATTTTAGATGTTTTGTTGAAAGCCAAACAATCACCATGACGATTTTTGTGGCTATCCGCCTCTTGTGATTAGCAAACATTTGGTAACGATTAGTAGAGAAATGTAGCATTGCAGGTGGTAGGTTCTCTGATCAGCTGCTGGGACCCCAGAGACATGGGTATCCAGAGGAAAGTTTCGGGTATCCGAAGGCTGCATGGTGAGCTGAGTTAATCATCGTGGGATGCTGCAACATAATTTCTTAGATAAGCTTCCACGTCCTGGTTAACTATTTCAGTCTGACCATTAGTTTGCTGGTTATAGGCAGAAGACAATAGATACCCTAGATTTCGTCAAACAGCTCTACAGAATTTGAATATAAACTGTGTTCTTCTGTCAGACATAAGGTTACTGGGGAAACCATGTAGGTGTACCACTTGAGAGATGAATAGAGTAGCCAGTTTTTTAGAGAATGGTAGATACTTTAGTGGAATAAAGTGAGTCATCTTTAAGAAGAAGTCCACTATCACCCATACAACAGTATGACCTTTGGAGGAGGGAAGATATGTGATGAAATCCATGCTAAGATGAGTCCAAGGTTGTTTTGAAACCTTTAGAGGGGTTAGCAACCCACATGCATTAGAGTGAGGTGTCTTATTGGCTGTGAATAAGTGACAGGCTGCTACATAGTCTTTCGCATCTCGGGTCATATTAGGTAACCATACGTGAGACTTTAATTGTTGCAGAGTTCTTTCTATACCAGGGTGTCCAGATAAATCTAGATTCTGAGACATGGTGGAACGAATAGTTTATTTAGAGGGACCTGTAGGTCTTGGGGTACCAGGCTCTGGGCAGACTGTAAACAGTGAAGAAGAGAAGTGCATAGACTGGCTATTATTCTTTGTGGAGGAATTAAGAAGTCAGCAGGTTGATCCTTAAAATCCTCATCAATGAACTATCAAAACAGGGCGTCTGCTTTCTTGTTTTTAGAACCAGGTAGATAAGACAGTACAAAGTTTAATCGGGAGAAGAATAATCTGGCATTCAGTTGTTTAGCTGATTGTAGATATAAAATAATTTTACGATCGGTTAGAATTACAATTGGTTTTTGGGTACCTTCAAGAAGATGTCTCCAATTATTTAAGGCCATCTTCAAACCCAGTAACTCCCTGTTAGCTACATTGTAATGGGTTTCAGGCTTGGAAAATTCCTTAGAAAAGAAAGCCACAGGGTGGATCTTTCCCGCGTCCGGAAACACAGCCCCGGCTGAAATCTCAGAAGCATCTACCTCCAGTATATATTGTTGTGCTGGATCAGGATGCTTAAGCATGGGTGCTGTACTGAATATTTGAGTCGAGAAAAGGTTTTCACAGCAGCTAGTGGCAAATCTTTGCATAATTTAGGTTTAGAGGTCAGAGCTACTAAGGGTGCTGTAATAGATCTAGGATTTTTGGTTACACAGGCGAAGACACATTTTGCCGCCCCCCCCCCCCCCAAAAAAAATAATAATAATAAAAAAAAAAATATATATATATATATATATATATATATATATATATATATACAGGGAGTGCAGAATTATTAGGCAAGCTGTATTTTTGAGGATTAATTTTATTATTGAACAACAACCATGTTCTCAATGAACCCAAAAAACTCATTAATATCAAAGCTGAATATTTTTGGAAGTAGTTTTTAGTTTGTTTTTAGTTTTAGCTATTTTAGGGGGATATCTGTGTGTGCAGGTGACTATTACTGTGCATAATTATTAGGCAACTTAACAAAAAAACAAATATATACCCATTTCAATTATTTATTTTTACCAGTGAAACCAATATACATTTCTGACATTCAAAAACAAAACAAAAACAAATCAGTGACCAGTATAGCCACCTTTCTTTGCAAGTACACTCAAAAGCCTGCCATCCATGGATTCTGTCAGTGTTTCGATCTGTTCACCATCAACATTGCGTGCAGCAGCAACCACAGCCTCCCAGACACTGTTCAGAGAGGTGTACTGTTTTCCCTCCTTGTAAATCTCACATTTGATGATGGACCACAGGTTCTCAATGGGGTTCAGATCAGGTGAACAAGGAGGCCATGTCATTAGATTTTCTTTTTTTATACCCTTTCTTGCCAGCCACGCTGTGGAGTACTTGGACGCATGTGATGGAGCATTGTCCTGCATGAAAATCATGTTTTTCTTGAAGGATGCAGACTTCTTCCTGTACCACTGCTTGAAGAAGGTGTCTTCCAGAAACTGGCAGTGGGACTGGGAGTTGAGCTTGACTCCATCCTCAACCCGAAAAGGCCCCACAAGCTCATCTTTGATGATACCAGCCCAAACCAGTACTCCACCTCCACCTTGCTGGTGTCTGAGTCGGACTGGAGCTCTCTGCCCTTTACCAATCCAGCCACGGGCCCATCCATCTGGCCCATCAAGACTCACTCTCATTTCATCAGTCCATAAAACGTTAGAAAAATCAGTCTTGAGATATTTCTTGGCCCAGTCTTGACGTTTCAGCTTGTGTGTCTTGTTCAGTGGTGGTCGTCTTTCAGCCTTTCTTACCTTGGCCATGTCTCTGAGTATTGCACACCTTGTGCTTTTGGGCACTCCAGTGATGTTGCAGCTCTGAAATATGGCCAAACTGGTGGCAAGTGGCATCTTGGCAGCTGCACGCTTGACTTTTCTCAGTTCATGGGCAGTTATTTTGCGCCTTGGTTTTTCCACACGCTTCTTGCGACCCTGTTGACTATTTTGAATGAAACGCTTGATTGTTCGATGATCACGCTTCAGAAGCTTTGCAATTTTAAGAGTGCTGCATCCCTCTGCAAGATATCTCACTATTTTTGACTTTTCTGAGCCTGTCAAGTCCTTCTTTTGACCCATTTTGCCAAAGGAAAGGAAGTTGCCTAATAATTATGCACACCTGATATAGGGTGTTGATGTCATTAGACCACACCCCTTCTCATTACAGAGATGCACATAACCTAATATGCTTAATTGGTAGTAGGCTTTCGAGCCTATACAGCTTGGAGTAAGACAACATTCATAAAGAGGATGATGTGGTCAAAATACTAATTTGCCTAATAATTCTGCGCTCCCTGTATATATACACACACACACACAAACTGCGATTATTGCTTCTTTACAAAATGTTATTATAAGTGATGTGTTAAAGTAACATGAAACCCCATTTTTTTCTTTCATGATTCAGGTAAAGCACATAATTTTAAACAACTTTCCAATTTACATTTACAATCAATTTTGCTTCATTCTCTTGGTATGCTTTAATGAAGGAGCAGTGATGCACTACTGGGAGCTAGCTGTACACATCATTAAGTCAATGATAAGAGGTACATATGTGCAGCCACCAAGCAGCAGTTAGCTTCTAGCTCCTGAGACTACCTAGGTATTCTTTTCAACCAAAGATACCAAGAGAACAAAGCAAAGTAGATAATAGAAGTACATTTAAAATTGTACGCTCTTTTTGAATAATGAAATACATTTTGGGGGTTTAATGTCCCTTTAAACGGCTATAGACAGCTATTTTATCTATAACAATAGAGAAAATAAATATCTGTTATTACATTAATCTGATTTAAAAGCTATAATGGTTAATTTCTCTAAGACAATATGTGCCAAAGTGGTGGTTCTACACAAGATAGCAAATCAATATACCAAGACTGATATTAGTTTTACAGGCCAACCATATACACATATACACAAACTGTCCATATCCCCTGTACTTTAAAGTAGTGCTTACCACCTAATAGTTTGTATCAAAAAATACACAATAACAGCAGCTCTCACAACCACCAGAACTACAAGAGCTCTCTGTGTGCAGGGTTTGTTCGGTGGGAACACTTCGGATAATGTTAAGCGTGTTCTTTACCTATAGTACTCGAGTTGCTCTCTTTAACAGGGCTTGCAGACTGAGGGAAAATTAAACTGGTAGGGGACGTAGAAGAGACGGATCCCGGTAAAGTGCTAGCACAAGAAATGAGGCTAAAGGCTATCAGTATTATCAGAGTAGACCCCCGCCGCACCACTATTCCTACCTCACTCTTCAGTACTCGTCTGTGGTCTGGCCGCCTCTATCTCACTGGGTGGACCGTGGGCATCATCAATCACTCACCGGCTTCCACATAGCCTCTCAGTAGTGCAGTGTGAGTTTCAGTCACATGGAGTCAGGCATCCCGCACGATAATTTCCCTCTCAGTCATAGTAGGCTTAGGCAGGCCAGGCAGCGGCAGCTGCGCAAGTGAGCTTCGCCTCCACTGTCATGTCACCACATGCGCCCGCAGTGTTTAAAACAATTGTCCCCCCCAAGTCGTTATTTCATTTTTGGGCCAGGAGATTGTGGGTTCATGTAATTTTAACCAAGGATAGCTCAAGATGATCAGTTCATTTGGTGAAGACACTAAATTGAATTGCAGGGTTTCCACATGAAGCACCCCCACGTGTATTGTAAGGGGTATAGAATGATACAAGATAACTCCAGTACCTAACGGTTGTACACTAATTGTGGTGATATGCTGGGGTTCTTCTTCTTTACACTGGAAATATCATGTTGTCTGGTAAAAGATAAAGCCATAAACACTACATCAGCTAAAGGGCTTGGGAATTGATGTTTTGTTTTTTGATGGTGAGGCGGATTGGTAAAGACAACTTGGCTGTTCTGAGTTGAGGCTTAATTCTGCCCCTCCAAACAGAATTAAGCCTGGGCTTTTCCCGGCCTGGTGGTACAATCCTTCAAGAGATGCCCTTTTTGGCCACAGTAGAGACACAGACCGAGATTACGTCTCCTGAATCTTTCTGCTCCAGAAAGTCAGATTGTACCCATGTCCATAGGTTCTTCAACTGTAGGGTCTGAAGGAGATGCTGTAGGGGTACTAAATTTTGCTGCCAACTTGAAGACAGGTCTTTGGGATTTCCTTGTCCTATCTTTTTCTAGCTAGCACTCCATGTGTTAGGTCTCAAGTTTGATACATAGAGAAATAAAGACCTTTAAAGACTCAGGTAATGTACCTTCTCAAACTCTAAACTTTAGGGATCACTCTACAGACCATATCTGACTGGATTGTGACGATAACGTGGCTAAAAATTACTCACACCAGAGCTCTAAACTGACTAAGTCATAAATTTAAGTGGCGGCCTATGCCTCAGTTTTTTTGCTTATCTCAGACAGGTCTGGAAACTCCTCCAGCTAGAGCTGATGCAAATTGCTCAGAGATCTGGGGTAAACCAAACTAATGTGGACTTGGTTAGGTAGTACTGGGACACTTTTATTGGAGGCTACCGGACTTTTACATACCTTAAGGTCATATGTCATAGTGCTGACCTGACTCCTTATTTTTTTACATTGGGTGCTAGATTTCTAGCAGTTATGATCTATAGGGCGATGTAGCACATTATTAGGAAGTGCACTTATCTTAGAAGCTAATTTGCATATTGAGTTATAAAGGTCCATATTCAAATTTTCTTCTGTATAATTTGCTACGCCAGATATATCTTGGAGTCTTTAAATGGTATGCGGGGGAGGTATTATTGAAATGATGAGCTACTTATTATATACCTTGTCTATAGAATGCCCTACAGCTGTTACTACAACCCTAACTCACGTCATCATATATCTTATGGGGAGTAACACAGTTATGTGTTTTTTTCAAAAGCTAATAATTGTATTTATATGGAATTTGTTTATACTATGTGTTGCTGCGTGTCATATAGAAGTCTTGAGTTTTTCTCTCTTCCCTTACATAATAGGGTGATACACATGTTTGCTCTTAGACATGTCTCATCATTCACTGCATTTAGATCATACCTAATCTAGCTTCTATCACTGCACAAGCCTGAGATACACAAGCCCGAGTATATAAGACAAGACGGCCTCCATAACTCCCCTTCTCAGGTACACCTTACAATATTATGGCAGATTTTCCTACATTAGCCGCCTGCTTTATATTAATATTTGTATTATATGTTCAATAGGTTGGGCATTCTGTTTACAGCCTGTGCAGACAGCCTACAACTTACACTACTTTTTTAAGCCTGGTAAATTAGTTCAACTTTTAGCGGTGCTTACCCGCTGGAAAACTTATAACCCCTTGGTGTTATTAGACACTATAGGGTCTTTGACTTGAGTAACACAATCTACTTGTATGACCTATATCAAATGGCTTACATGAGACCAGCCATTTAGTCACCTATTCAAACTGTTAATTATATAACATAAACCTATATCATTGCTATATATATTCTTTCAGCTCTCCTCGCTGACATGTGTGTTTGCTTAGGGTTCAACAGTGACCTCTCATGCAATATGGAGAGCATATATAATAGAAAAAATGGAAATTTCCTACCTATATTTTCATTAATTTTTTTTTCCTACGTGTACTTTTCTTTGTATTTATTAATTATTGACCAGAATACCTACTCTGTGCCTAATACTTATGAAGGTTGGATTGAAACCTGCACATGTTTATCTTATCTTTTTTGTTGTGAATGAACCTGCTTTATATATTGTTATACTAAAAATCTCAATAAAATATTATTAAAAGGGAAAATACAGATAAATCCTGCAAAACTGCATTTGTAAATAAAGCTGCAGAGTACAATGCATGAAAGATATATCGCTAGAGGGGTATATACTATAGGATTGTGTGCACTTATAGCATAGGACATGTAATGTCTTGCATATCTACTGAGACAGGGTTCTGTCTATGTAAAATTTATTATTTGTGCTGCTGAACATGCAATGCATATAGATAGCAATTTGCATATCCTAATAGTGTACAGAACCTGCATGATGTACATTACTGTAAATAATATTCCAGAAAGCATGAAATGTACAACCATATATAAAATGCAGACTGTTTACATGCCCTGACAATTGTGGGAGTACAATGCTTAATTGACTTATAAATAAGTATTAATAGCACAGTTAGTTCTAATAAATAGAAATAGCATCACATGTCATTATTTTCAGTACAATATAAAATTGCACATATTATAGTAAATTGGGTAGACTGTAGATCACATAAGAATGTGCTATGGCGTACAGCTGCCTAAAGGTCCTTGCAAAAAAACACCTGCCTATAGGATGTTATAAAATCTGAACCTTTAGCTTATCAGCACAAGAAATATTTTGCAGATTTAAATCCAGACTGAGTTAAATCCCCAGATTTATGCTTACTTAGTTCAGGGACAGACACTAAACAAACTGTAACTATTTTGTAAATGTTATTTCTCTTGTTAGGTGTATCCAGTCCACGGATCATCCATTACTTGTGGGATAGTCTCCTTCTCAACAGGAAGTTGCAAGAGGATCACCCACAGCAGAGCTGCTATATAGCTCCTCCCCTAACTGCCATATCCAGTCATTCTCTTGCAAGCTCTCAACATAGCTGGACGTAGTAAGAGGAAAGTGGTAAAATATAGTTAGTTTTTTCTTCAATCAAAAGTTTATTGTTTTTAAATGGTACCGGAGTTGTACTATTTTATCTCAGGCAGCATTTAGAAGAAGAATCTACCTGTGTTTTTCTATGATCTTAGCAGAAGTAACTAAGATCCACTGCTGTTCTAACATATGTCTGAGGAGTGAGGTAACTTCAGAGGGAGAATGGCGTGCAGGGTATCCTGCAATAAGGTATGTGCAGTTAAGTTTTTCTAGGGATGGAATATGCTAGAAAATGCTGCTGATACCGGATTAATGTAAGTTAAAGCCTAAATACTGTGATTTAATAGCGACTAGTATCAGGCTTGCTATCAGAGGTATATACTCTGATTAATGTGCAATATAAAACGTTTGCTGGCATGTTTAATCGTTTTTATATATGCTTTGGTGATAAAACTTATTGGGGCCTAGTTTTTTTCCACATGGCTGGCTTTATTTTTTGCCTAGAAACAGTTTCCTGAGGCTTTCCACTGTTATAGTATAAAAGTTACAGTTGGTGCAATTAAAATTACAAACTGTGACATTCAGCTTCCCTCAGCAGTCCCCTGCATGCTATAGGACATCTCTGAAGGGCTCAAAAGGCTTCAAAAGTAGGAGCTGTGGCAGTTGTTATGACTGTTTAAAAAACATATTTTTCGTTTTGTTAATCTGTTTTTTGTATTAAGGGGTTAATCATCCATTTGCAAGTGGGTGCAATGCTCTGCTAACTTGTTACATACACTGTAAAAATTTCGTTAGTTTAACTGCCTTTTTTCACTGTTATTTCAAATTTTGGCAAAATTTGTTTCTCTTAAAGGCACAGTAACGGTTTTTTATATTGCTTGTTAACTTGATTTAAAGTGTTTTCCAAGCTTGCTAGTCTCATTGCTAGTCTGTATAAGCATGTCTGACATAGAGGAAACTCCTTGTTCATTATGCTTAAAAGCCATGGTGGAACTCCATAGGAGAATGTGTACTAAATGTATTGATTTCACTTTAAACAATAAAGATCAGCTGTTATCTTTAAAATAATTATCACCAGAGGATTCTGACGAGGGGGAAGTTATGCCGACTAACTCTCCCTTTGACTCCCGCTCAAGGGACTCACGCTAAAATGGCGCCAAGTACATCAAAGACGCCCATAGCGATTACTTGCAGGACATGGCGGCAATCATGGATAATACCCTGTCAGCGGTATTAGCCAGACTGCCTGAATTCAGAGGAAAGCGTGATAGCTCTGGGGTTAGACGTAATACAGAGTGCGCAGATGTTTTAAGGCCCATGTCTGATACTGCGTCACAATATGCAGAAGCTGAGGAGGGGCTTCAGTCTGTGGGTGACGTCTCTGACTCAGGGAAACCTTATTCAGATATGTCTACTTTTAAATTTAAGCTTGAGAACCTCCGGGTGTTGCTTGGAGAGGTTTTAGCTGCTCTGAATGACTGTGACACAATTGCAGTGCCAGATAAATTGTGTAGACTGGATAAATACTACGCGGTGCCGGTGTGTACTGACGTTTTTCCAATACCTAAAAGGTTTACAGAAATTATTACTAAGGAGTGGGACAGACCCGGTGTGCCATTTTCCCCCCCTCCTATTTTTAGAAAAATGTTTCCAATAGACGCCACCACACGGGACTTATGGCAGACGGTCCCTAAGGTGGAGGGAGCAGTTTCTACTTTAGCAAAGCGTACCACTATCCCTGTCGAGGACAGTTGTGCTTTTTCAGATCCAATGGTTAAAAAATTAGAAGGTTACCTTAAGAAAATGTTTATTCAACAAGGTTTTAACCTGCAGCCCCTTGCATGCATTGCTCCTGTCACTGCTGCTGCGGCGTTCTTGTTTGAGTCTCTGGAAGAGGCCTTTCAGACAGCTACTCCATTGACTGAAATACTTGACAAGCTTAGAACACTTAAGCTAGCTAATTCTTTTGTTTCTGATGCCATTGTTCATTTGACTAAACTAACGGCTAAGAATTCTGGATTCGCCATCCAGGCGCGTAGGACGCTATGGCGTAAATCTTGGTCAGCTGACGTGACTTCAAAGTCTAAATTACTTAACATTCCCTTCAAGGGGCAGACCCTATTCGGGCCTGGTTTGAAGGAAATTATTGCTGACATTACTGGAGGTAAGGGTCATACCCTTCCTCAGGACAGGGCCAAATCAAGGGCCAAACAGTCTAATTTTCGTGCCTTTCGAAACTTCAAGGGAGGTGCAGCATCAACTTCCTCTGCTACAAAACAAGAGGGAACTTTTGCGCAATCCAAGCCGGCCTGGAAATCTAACCAGGCCTGGAGCAAAGGCAAGCAGGCCAGAAAGCCTGCTGCTGCCTCTAAGACAGCATGAAGGAACGGCCCCCTATCCGGCAACGGATCTAGTAGGGGGCAGACTTTCTCTCTTCACCCAGGCGTGGTCTTCACCCAGGCGTGGGCAAGAGATGTTCAGGATCCCTGGGCGTCGGAGATCATATCTCAGGCATATCTTCTGGACTTCAAAGCTTCCCCCCCCACAAGGGAGATTTCACCTTTCAAGATTATCTGTAAACCAGATAAAGAAAGAGGCATTCTTACACTGTGTGCAAGACCTCCTAATAATGGGAGTGATCCATCCAGTTGCTCTTCTAGCTTGGCCTCAGTTAGCAACCCTGAGGTTCATCAGATTTCAGTCGGTCAACATCACGACTGTGGCTTACATCAACCATCAAGGGGGGACCAGGAGCTCCCTAGCGATGTTAGAAGTCTCCAAGATAATTCGCTGGGCAGAGACTCACTCTTGCCATTTATCAGCGATCCATATCCCAGGTCTAGAGAACTGGGAGGCGGATTTTCTAAGTCGTCAGACTTTTCATCCGGGGGAGTGGGAACTCCATCCGGAGGTGTTTGCTCAATTGGTTCATCGTTGGGGCACACCAGAATTGGATCTCACGGCATCTCGCCAGAACGCCAAGCTTCCTTATTACGGATCCAGGTCCAGGGACCCAGAAGCGACGCTGATAGATGCTCTAGCAGCACCGTGGTTCTTCAACCTGGCTTATGTGTTTCCACCGTTTCCTCTGCTCCCTCGACTGATTGCCAAAATCAAACAGGAGAGAGCATCGGTGATCTTGATCACGCCTGCGTGGCCACGCAGGACCTGGTATGCAGACCTGGTGGACATGTCATCCTTTCCACCTTGGCCTCTGCCTCTGAGACAAGACCTTTTACTACAAGGTCCTTTCAATCATCCAAATCTAATTTCTCTGAGACTGACTGCCTGGAGATTGAACGCTTGATTTTATCAAGGCGTGGCTTCTCCGAGTCAGTCATTGATACCTTAATACAGGCACAAAAGCCTGTAACCAGGAAAATCTACCATAAGATATGGCGCAAATATCTTCATTGGTGTGAATCCAAGAATTACTCATGGAGTAAGGTTAGGATTCCTAGGATATTGTCCTTTCTCCAAGAGGGTTTGGATAAAGGATTATCAGCTAGTTCTTTAAAGGGACAGATTTCTGCTCTGTCTATCCTTTTGCACAAGCGTCTGGCAGAGGTTCCAGACATCCAGGCATTTTGTCAGGCTTTGGTTAGAATTAAGCCTGTGTTTAAACCTGTTGCTCCTCCATGGAGCTTAAACTTGGTTCTTAAGGTTCTTCAAGGAGTTCCGTTTGAACCCCTTCATTCCATTGATATCAAACTTTTATCTTGGAAAGTTCTGTTTTTGATGGCTATTTCCTCGGCTCGTAGAGTCTCTGAATTATCAGCTTTACAATGTGATTCTCCTTATCTGATTTTCCATACAGATAAAGTAGTTCTGCGTACAAAACCTGGGTTTTTACCTAAGGGAGTTTCCAACAAGAATATCAATCAAGAGATTGTTGTTCCATCATTGTGTCCTAATCCTTCTTCAAAGAAGGAACGTCTTTTACATAATTTGGACGTAGTCCGTGCTTTAAAGTTTTACTTACAAGCGACTAAAGAATTTCGTCAAACATCTTCCCTGTTTGTTGTTTACTCTGGACAGAGGAGAGGTCAAAAGGCTTAGGCAACCTCTCTTTCTTTTTGGCTTTGGAGCGTAATACGCTTAGCCTATGAGACTGCTGGACAGCAGCCCACTGAAAGGATTACAGCTCATTCTACTAGAGCTGTGGCTTCCACCTGGGCCTTTAAAAATGAGGTTTCTGTTGAACAGATTTGCAAAGCGGCGACTTGGTCTTCGCTTCATACCTTTTCAAAATTTTCAAAATTTGATACTTTTGCTTCTTCGGAGGCTATTTTTGGGAGAAAGGTTCTACAGGCAGTGGTCCCTTCCGTTTAAGTACCTGCCTTGTCCCTCCCTTCATTCGTGTACTTTAGCTTTGGTATTGGTATCCCACAAGTAATGGATGATCCGTGGACTGGATACACCTAACAAGAGAAAACATAATTTATGCTTACCTGATAAATTTATTTCTCTTGTGGTGTATCCAGTCCACGGCCCGCCCTGTCCTTTTAAGGCAGGTCTAAATTTTAAACTACAGTCACCACTGCACCCTATGGTTTCTCCTTTCTCGGCTAGTTTCGGTCGAATGACTGGATATGGCAGTTAGGGGAGGAGCTATATAGCAGCTCTGCTGTGGGTGATCCTCTTGCAACTTCCTGTTGGGAAGGAGAATATCCCACAAGTAATGGATGATCCGTGGACTGGATACACCACAAGAGAAATAAATTTATCAGGTAAGCATAAATTATGTTTTTTAGTTTCAGGAGTAAAAAACAGTAGTTTCCACTTGAGTGACAAGTACAGGGCAAATTCCCTCAGGAAAGTGGACTGTTGCAGCTGATATGTATGCAAAATTTGAGGTATGCAATGCTCACAGATTTGAGTGATCTGGCATACTGGAACATATTTGCAAAATAAACATATATATGTAGACAGAGATATCCGAAACTGACTCCTCAATAGAGATATCAGTGGAGACATAGACATTGTGTTCAAGTTTTCACTTTTACTAAAGTATACAATGACACTGTATATAAGTATTAGTACAGACAATACCTGGTAGAGAGCCCTCTATTCTAAGTTTACACTCCCTCAGTCACTTGAATTATCACATAGTGTAGAAACCACTATAGCCCATAAATATATATTATATAGCTCTTGAATACCCCCTGGCAGCTCCTGTATGGGTACTCACCCCCTTCCTGGGACTGACAGGCAGATTTTAAAATAGGTTTAAAATCTGGACCCAACTGTAGTAGTAAAGAATCTAGTTGCTGAGGCTTTCTATTGATAAAAAATAGCCTGGGAACACAGAGGGGGCAGAGGTACTGCTGGGAGCAAAACCAATGGCCATTTTAAAAAGTTAAGACACTTTTGGTTCTTTTTAAGTAAAAGTGCACCAAGCATAAAACCGCATATTGCACTAAGCAAATGCTGGTCTTCATAAAGGGCCATACACCTACATTTTAAAAGTCCCCCCAAAATTGTCCAAGAGCTTCTAGAAGGCTTTAAAGGTTCAGAGGCTTCCCTGATAGTGTTCCCAATGATAATAGAACCTTTAGGGACGTGATAGGGAGAAAAAATGGTGTCATGAGGAGAGCAGTTTAAGTCCCCTGGCTATGCTGTACCTGTGTCAGAGTACCTAAAAGTATTCTCTGGGCTGTATGTGTGCTGTGTAAAGTCACTTACCTTTACACAGTACCCCTCCACTGGCTTACCAGGCATGTCAATGCAGTTGCAGCAGTATCCAGTAACAGGGTATTTTTGTGTCAATGTATCATTCAGTTGCTGTGAAGTTTCTCTTCTATTTTCTCTGTAAATGTCTAGGGACTCTGGGTCTCACATAGGTCTGAGCTCCCAATTTATAATCCTGGGAACACAGAGGGGGCAGAGGTACTGCTGGGAGCAAAACCAATGGCCATTTTAAAAAGTTAAGACACTTTTGGTTCTTTTTAAGTAAAAGTGCACCAAGCATAAAACCGCATATTGCACTAAGCAAATGCTGGTCTTCATAAAGGGCCATACACCTACATTTTAAAAGTCCCCCCAAAATTGTCCAAGAGCTTCTAGAAGGCTTTAAAGGTTCAGAGGCTTCCCTGATAGTGTTCCCAATGATAATAGAACCTTTAGGGACGTGATAGGGAGAAAAAATGGTGTCATGAGGAGAGCAGTTTAAGTCCCCTGGCTATGCTGTACCTGTGTCAGAGTACCTAAAAGTATTCTCTGGGCTGTATGTGTGCTGTGTAAAGTCACTTACCTTTACACAGTACCCCTCCACTGGCTTACCAGGCATGTCAATGCAGTTGCAGCAGTATCCAGTAACAGGGTATTTTTGTGTCAATGTATCATTCAGTTGCTGTGAAGTTTCTCTTCTATTTTCTCTGTAAATGTCTAGGGACTCTGGGTCTCACATAGGTCTGAGCTCCCAATTTATAATCCAAAAGCAAGTAGCTGGAACAACCTCTGTTGAATCTGTTCGCAAACATCTCCTATGAGGCCAAGAACAAAACTAAGAGAGAGAGAAGGGAGGTTGGAGGTATTGTAAGCTTTGATATGGGTTCTTGACCCCCCTCCTAGTAGCGGGAAATATATCCCATATGTTATAGAGGACTGTGGACCATCATAATTTTACGGGGAAAAAATGGCTTGAGAGTTAGTGTCCGAAATTATTTATATTTTGCGATTTAGATTTTGTAGGGACATTTTATTTGTTGGGACAAACTAACATTAACAGGCCTTCATTGTGGCATGAAAAACTATACAATTTTTGCAAAGTAAGCCATTAGTATTGCTATGGCTCACCATCAGACTTTTGTAAAGTCTTTACATCTTTAAAACTGTTTTGTATCGCATCTGAAAGAGAGCAGAATTATCATAAAATCTTTATTAGAGAAATCATATTTGTAATATTAATAAATCCCCACGAGGTATTAGCTTATTTAGTTTTTGTGCTGCCGTTCTAAGCCCCCACCATAAAACTTCTAGCACATATTTATTTTCTCCAATGTTTATGACAGCCTGAGGCCAGGAACACATGGAGGGTCCAGGCACCCCTGACAACCAATGCTCATTAATTTATAATTAAATTAATAAATAAAATATGTACAGAGCATAGTAGTCAAAAATACAGTATGGCATAGGTCTACCAAACAAAATGTGCTGCTTGATTTAAATTATGCAACCCTAGGCTCAGGCCTATTTGGTCTAAACCATAATATGCCCCTGCCATCAGGGGATTTCTAACCTTTAACAACTGTGTCAACATCTTATTTATTGTTTTCAGTGTTTGTTCATTGTACTAATGGGGGAAGTTACAGTTCACATGGGGATTTAAAGCTCTCCATTTTGGCAGGATACTCTAAAAAGTGACCAGATGTCCCTTTTTAGGAATAGACCAGAATTTAGGCAGTATGTTCCTCCTGATTGTTTTATTTTGTTAGGGGCAGTCCTGAATTTGGTAAGTCTGACCTAATTTTTTTAAAGGGTTAAGCTATGCTGGCCTGGATTGTCATGAATTTGCCATATGGGTTTCCTGCTCCTTGTAAATGACAAGAACGAACTTCACTTTCAACAAACTCAGCAGCGGTTTTTCAATCTATAGAATGATGAAAAGAACAAAGAGGCACCTCATGTGTACATCCACCAAACAGGTATAAGAGATAGATATTCAGAGTTAGCCAAATAGGTACTCACATTTTGTTAGAGCACCCTTATGTGCTGGTAGATACAGATTGATATACTTAAAGGCGTATCAGCTCACCCACTCTGGATTTCCCAGTAGAAAATATTCTGAAATGAAAGAAGCAGGAAAGCACTACATGTGCAGATCAATCAGAGTAATATGGCAAAAGTATGGAAAATGCCAAATGGGTACTCACATTTCGATCAAGCACATCTATGTGCTGGTAAAAGCAGACTGATATATTTCAAAGGGCGTATCAGCTCACCCACTCCAAGCTCTTACAAAAGCCAGAATTCAATGCAGGACAACAAATGTGTATGTTTGTGTCCAAGCCAAATTGAAGTGGACACAAAAATGAAAAGTAATACCACTACACTTAAATTAAAAAAAAAAAAAAGTTATGTTTATTAAAAACAATATAGTTAAAAACAAGTAGTGGACTAAGGAGTATCACAGTATCCCCTTTGTATGCAACGTGTTTCTCAGCCCTAAAGTGGCTGTTTCATCAGGCATGAAATCACCTTACAACTGTCCTGCTATTTAAATCAGTGTAACACCAATCAAAAATCACTTAATAAACCACACCCTTAATGGGCGTGTATAACAAGCAAATATAACTATGTACACATATACTAGTTAATAAAACATCATATTAGATGTTATGATCAAATACATGTTACAGTTTATAAAGCATCGTATTATATATCATATCACAAAGTTTCAACTTGTGTGCAAACAGGCTTCATTCTATTGTCATTTGTTTTTGGTTGTTTTAAAATACTAATCATTATATAATCCATTGTAACCCTTTATGTACATTGTGACGAACCAAGGTTATCCAACCCTGCACCAGTCACTTATTTGGCACAGAAAGGGTTTTCAGCCCCCTTTTCTGTCACCTAAAGCACAAATGCTGCCACCACTTAAAATTTATTAAAGGGAAAATCTTAAGGAAAACCCCAGACTTTACACATTAACTCTAGAAATACAATTTAGCAGAAAATAACCTAAAATTATACAGTTCTAATATTCCAGTCTCTTTCAGTAAAGTGGTTCAATTATTAGACAAAGGCCAAACTTAATAAAGGAATTATTTATTATGCCAAAAATATTATGCACAATGCATTATTAATAAAAAGTTGTTACAAATAAAATTACACACGCAAACAGTGTTTTAAAATAAAAAGGAGAAAACAGAATTTAATACTTTACTAGTTTCAAGATCTGTGCCAGGGGAATGGCAAGAAAATGATGGCTCCTTACTTCTGTACAGCAGCTCCCCTTGTAAGAATGACAATCTTATTGTTAAAAAATAAGATTCTTAAACCTACTTCTCAGAGATCATGTTGCTTAACCACACCCTCCTGGGCGGGCTAAGAAACCCCCCTGTCTTTAGGACCTTCAATAGACTAATTTCTTGCCTGAAATTATACAATCCAGTATATTTTCTGCTAGGTAAGAAATTTCTATATTTACATGTCTAGAACCTTTTAGGTTTATTGGGAGACTCGTTTTGATATCAAATATGCCATAGGTTGTCATATTTACCTGCCGTTAAGGTTATAACACTTTTAACCCACATATGTACATAATATACCAATGTCCTGTCAGTGACCTGGTCAGTTTTTGTAATGAAGGGCCTGTTTTGCATCATGCATTCTATTGACAGCTTAAGCCATAAACTTTATCCTGTGTATCTCTGTGACTAAGAGCTTCAGTGACTTTATGACCCAATGCATACACACTAACATTTGGTGGCTAGTTAGAGGGTTCTGGTACTTCAAAGAAAATACAAACACAATTCTTCTTGAAAACAAATAACTGTTTTGAGTGCAAGCTACACAAAGTTAACTCCTTAGCAGCTGAATCCTGAGATATTTGTGACACCTCCCCCAATAAGAGACGCAAAAGGGGGTGGCTACGAGCCACTCCCGATGCGTATCAAAAGGAGCTTCCCCTTGCGGTGAGAACACCATTGCCAGACAGATTGCACCTAGCAGCTTTGGCAGCAGGATGCCCTCCTTTTAAAAGTGACACACTAGTTGCTCTACCCAACTGATTGAATATATTGCAGGGCCCCTCCCATGCAGCCTCTAGTTTGTTCTGTCTCATGGGAGTGAGTACAAGAACATTATGGACCATCTCACACACTCCCTCTCTGGCAGTAAACTCCTGCAACTGTTTTTGTGCGAATATGGCATCTCTGGGTTTTGCAGGTACCTCCCCCAATAAGGTTTGCATCTTATCCATGAATAACACATCATCCCCTGTTACAGAGGTGCCTGTGAAACCTAGTGTCTTGCTACCTATGGTGTGCTCTCTAAACATATTGTGTGCTGTCAGTTGCTGCTTAACTACCATAGGCTCTTGCCCTCCCACTGGAGTAGAATTCCTGTACTCCTGCACTCTGTTATGGTTGATAGGGGGTTGACTAACTGCCCCCCACCTCCTCAATGTGCGTTCTAACTGCTGAACCTGCTGAGGACACTGATGCTGCACATCTATCAGTGTATTTGCTGAATGGCACTGTGGGGCTGTGTAAATACACTTCTCTGTACTCCTCCCCCCTGTGCCTGCAGTCTGTGTCAGTCTCTGTCCCCTAGCCTGTGCAGGCTGTTTATAGGTCACAGCTGAGGTTACTGGGGTCTCTGTCACCCACAATCTTTCACACTCACTCTGGGGGTTCCTCAAAGAGTATCCGGTACCCTCCTCCCCCACACACTCTGAAATCTGTGGCTTTGCTGCTTCTGGCATAGAGTGGGCTAGTTTGCCCCCCTGCTCTCTCTCAAAGTCAGTCTGCCACTTTGCATAATCACACAGAATCTGGTATCCTTTTGACACTGGTGCAGACAAGCACACATCTTCCTTCTGCCATTTATCCCAACTATTGTGTCTTTTCACAGGGTACCGAATTGTCCCTGGCAGAGACTGGCACACATCATCCAGCGGCCCAGTCACCCAGTCATTCTCTCCCCCGTCAATCTCACCTCCTTCTATAGAATCCACTGATTCAATCACAGGCAGACACGCACCCCTCATCTGCCTTCTCTCATAAACAGCTCCTCCCTGTACAGGTAAACTCAGTTCAGGCACAGACAGACCCACACAGTCTATCGGCCTTTCTCCACCATCAGTTTCTCCCTGAACAGCTAATGGTAATTCTGCCGATACTGCTGGTTTAAGTACAGGAAGACACACATCGTCTGTCTGTCGTTCTCCCCAGTCAGCATCTCCTCGTACAGCTTCACCTCTCAGCACAGACACCCCCAGTTCAGGCACAGCCCTGCGCACACATGCACTCTGTCCTCCCTCCTGGTCATAATGTCTCTGAGCATTTTTACACACAGCCCTTTCCACATAAGGGTCCGCAACTAATGTCACTAGGTCACATGTAGCATTGTCAGGCACATAAAGAGATAACAATCTACCCAAATCAGTACCCAGTAAAACATAATTAGGAATATTTTCAGATACCCCCACATTTCTTAAACCTCTCCCCACTCCCCAATAAAGATATACACGTGCCATAGGCACTGCAAGTTTCATTCCCCCAATCCCTTTAACTGCTAGAGTCTTTCCAGGGATAATGTTCTCAGAGTTCACTAGCTTTGGATGCACCATAGTCACTTCTGCACCTGTGTCCCTTAGCCCTAGGGTTACCTTATCTCCAACAGTCACAGGTTGCAAGTTCTCATGGTTGTTTTCCTCTGGACAGGTAACAAACAAAATAGATGCTGGTACTTCTGAGGGATTACTTCCTCCAGCTGATTGCCCCAAGTTAATCCTCTCTGGGCAAGTGGAGCTGATGTGGCCCACTTTGTTGAAAACAAAACATCTGCGGGTATCCCCCTGCCCAGATGCAGCACTCGCCCCTCCTTTCCCAGAGGGAGCAGACACACTGGATAAAGGCACAGCAGGTTTTGTGAAGGGGGGTCGTGCAGCAGCTCCTTTACAGGTGGATCCCCCCTTAGAAAAGGATTTCCTCCCATTCTCTGGAGACCTGTTAGCTGTGTAAAAATCAGCCAGCTCGCCAGCTTCCAATGCTGTTATGGGCTTCCGATCTAAAACCCATTCTTGAACTCCGGCTGGGCACAGCTGCATAAACTGTTCCTTCACAATCAAATCTTCCAGCTCCTCCATAGTGGCAACTTTTAATCCTCTGACCCACTGTTTAAAGGCTGTCCTCAAGTTCCCAACAGCTGTAATATAGCTCTCTGACAAACCTTTCTGCAGAGAACGAAATTTCTTTCTGTACACCTCAGGAGTAAGATTGTATCTTCTTTGCAGGGCAGCTTTAATGGAATCATAGTCCTGATCAAACTCTGGGGGTAGTTCAGCAAACGCCTCCAGTGCAGGACCTTTCAGGCCAGGGGTAAGGTACTTGGCCCACTGCTCCCTTGGCAACTGGAACTGTCTGCAAACTTTCTCAAAGCTACGCAGGAATACATCCACATCTCCATCTTTCTCCAGGGTGGGAAAGTTCTCTGCACGCACTCTGGGAGCAGGTAGGTCTCTAGGTTCACCAACAACAGGTGAGACCATCCCTCTCTCCAACCGTGCAAGCTGTAGCTGATACTCTCTCTCTGCCTGTCGTTCAGCAGCCTGTCTTTCAGCTGCCAGAGCCTCTCTCTCAGCTGCCAGAGCCTCTCTCTCAGCTGCCAGAGACGCCTGTCTCTCAGCCACAACAGCCTGTCGTTCAGCAGCCTGTCTTTCATAAAACATTGTAATCAGTTCCATGCGCAAACTTGCATCCACTGAGCCCATATGTTTAAGAACAGTTTGCAAATAACAGTCCAAGGGATCCCCAGATTCTGATGAATCGCTGCCCCCAGCCGCAGACATCTCTCCTGAGACCTCAACTGGTGTGATTTGGCTGTTATCATATTCAACAAGAGCTTGTATTAGTAAATCTTTGTTCTTTGAACGTGTTGGAATATCCCACTCCTGGCATAGGAGTATAAGTGCCTCTTTAGATCGCTGCTCGTATGCCTCCATAGCAAAAATAAAATAGAAAAGAAAAACAGAGAATAGGGAAGGGGACTGTTTGCAATGTGTGACTATATAATGCACTGAGTTTTAGCCTTTGGAAATTGTAAGAAACAATTTCTTTTAGTACCGGGATTTCCACACTAGCAAATCCTCAAGCACTAAAATCTAATAATAAAAAAATTTATCTACACCGCTGCCCACCAATTTGTGATGAACCAAGGTTATCCAACCCTGCACCAGTCACTTATTTGGCACAGAAAGGGTTTTCAGCCCCCTTTTCTGTCACCTAAAGCTCAAATGCTGCCACCACTTAAAATTTATTAAAGGGAAAATCTTAAGGAAAACCCCAGACTTTACACATTAACTCTAGAAATACAATTTAGCAGAAAATAACCTAAAATTATACAGTTCTAATATTCCAGTCTCTTTCAGTAAAGTGGTTCAATTATTAGACAAAGGCCAAACTTAATAAAGGAATTATTTATTATGCCAAAAATATTATGCACAATGCATTATTAATAAAAAGTTGTTACAAATAAAATTACACACGCAAACAGTGTTTTAAAATAAAAAGGAGAAAACAGAATTGAATACTTTACTAGCTTCAAGATCTGCGCCAGGGGAATGGCAAGAAAATGATGGCTCCTTACTTCTGTACAGCAGCTCCCCTTGTAAGAATGACAATCTTATTGTTAAAAAATAAGATTCTTAAACCTACTTCTCAGAGATCATGTTGCTTAACCACACCCTCCTGGGCGGGCTAAGAAACCCCCCTGTCTTTAGGACCTTCAATAGACTAATTTCTTGCCTGAAATTATACAATCCAGTATATTTTCTGCTAGGTAAGAAATTTCTATATTTACATGTCTAGAACCTTTTAGGTTTATTGGGAGACTCGTTTTGATATCAAATATGCCATAGGTTGTCATATTTACCTGCCGTTAAGGTTATAACACTTTTAACCCACATATGTACATAATATACCAATGTCCTGTCAGTGACCTGGTCAGTTTTTGTAATGAAGGGCCTGTTTTGCATCATGCATTCTATTGACAGCTTAAGCCATAAACTTTATCCTGTGTGTCTCTGTGACTAAGAGCTTCAGTGACTTTATGACCCAATGCATACACACTAACATTTGGTGGCTAGTTAGAGGGTTCTGGTACTTCAAAGAAAATACAAACACAATTCTTCTTGAAAACAAATAACTGTTTTGAGTGCAAGCTACACAAAGTTAACTCCTTAGCAGCTGAATCCTGAGATATTTGTGACATACATGTATGTGTTTTATGTTTGTAGAAATTAGTTAGAAGTACTATCCTACCTTGATTAATTCGGTGTTAGTGTCAACTCACTACTTTGATCACATATTGTGATTGAAGTGGATTTCAGCGTGTTGTACATTTCATGTGTCTTACTTCCGTGTATAAAGATGACTCCCCAACCTATGCATGTGATTCCTGACTAGCCAATCACAACAATCTCTGTACATCGTCAATTCTACATGTGACCGCAATTCGCCTTACTAACCAATTACGCAACAATTACGATATACTGAATATACTGCGCCCTGTCTACAGTTATGGCTCAATGGTTTTCCAATCTAGCAGGGGTCCCTATTGCATACCACACTTTACATTCCCAGTGACAGCAAGAAGTGGTAGTCTACTTGCTCTTTTCCTTGTGGAGGATTGTTGGCATAAAGTTGATGGAAGAGGGTAGAATAAGTATGTCCCACTTTTTACTGGGGGCCTTAAAGGGACATGAAACCCAAAAATATTCTTTCATGAATCAGATAGAGAATACCATTTTAAACAACTTTACACATTACTTCTATTATCTTATTTGCTTCATTCTAATGGTATCCTTTCTTGAAGAAGCAGCAATGCACTACTGGAAGCTAGCTGAATGCATTGGGTTGGCCAATAGCATGAGGTATATATGAGCAGCCGCCAATCAGCAGCACCCTGAGCCTACCTAAGTATCCATTTAAGCAATGGATAACAAGAGAACTAAACAAATTAAATAATAGAAGAAAATTGCAAAGTTGTTTAAAATAGCATGCTCTATCTGAATCATAAAAGAAAAAAAACATAAATTATGCTTACCTGATAATTTAATTTCCATTGAGGGGAGGAGAGTCCACGGCTTCATTCATTACTGTTGGGAATTAAGAACCTGGCCACCATGAGGAGGCAAAGACACCCCAGCCAAAGCTTAAATACCTCCCCCACCTCCCTTATCCCCCAGTCATTTTGCTGCGGGAACAAGGAACAGTAGGATAATTATCAGGGTATAAATGGTGCCAGAAGACAATAAAATTTAGGTCTGCCCATTGGAGATACGGGTGGGAGGCGTGGACTCTCCTCCCCTCGATGGAAATGAAATTATCAGGTAAGCATAATTTATGTTTTCCATCTAAAGTGGAGGAGGAGAGTCCACGGCTTCATTCATTACTGTTGGGAACATATACCCAAGCTCTAGAGGACATTAAATGAAAATCGGGAGGGTAACAGGCGGACCCTAATCTGAGGGCACCACAGCCTGCAAAACCTTTTCCCAAAAATGGCTTCCGCAGAAGTAAACACGTAAAATTTGTAAAACTTTGTAAAGGTGTGTAAGGAGGACCAGGTAACCGCCTTACAAATTTGCTCCATAGAGGCCTAATTCTTGAAGACCCAAGAAGAAGCCACAGCTCTAGTCGAATGAGCCGTGATCCTCTGAGGAGGCTTATGTCCTGCTGTCTCATAGGCCAAGCAAATCAAGCTCCTCAACCAAAAGGACAAAGAAGTAGAAGAGGCTATCTGCCCCTTGCGCTTCCCTGAATACACCACAAAAAGAGATGTAGACTGTCTGAAATACTTCGTAGCCTGAAGATAAAACTTCAGAGCACGAACCACATCCAGATTATGAAGTATCCTCTCCTTAGAGGAAGAAGGGTTAGGACACAAAGAAGGAACCACTATTTCCTGATTGATGTTACGGTTAGAAACCACATTGGGAAGAAACCCCAAACCAGTGCGAAGCACAGCCTTATCCCCATGAAAAACCAGATAAGGTGGCTCACATTGCAAAGCAGCCAGCTCAGATACTCTGCGTGCCAATGCAATGGCCAACAGGCAGAGAACCTTCCAGGACAGAATCTTAATGTCAATGGAATGCATAGGCTCAAACGGAACCCTTTGCAAAACCTTAAGGACCAAATTTAAGCTCCATGGGGGAGCAGACTGTCTAATGACAGGCCTGATTCTAGACAGAGTCTGACATGAATGTCAGGGAGCTCAGCGAGTCTCCTATGCAACAAGACTGACAATGCCGAAATCTGTCCCTTTAAGGAACTAGCGGCAAGACCCTTCTACAAACCATCTTGAAGAAAGGACAGAATCCTGGATACCTTCCTCTTATGCCAAGGATATCCATGCTTCTCACACCAGGACAAGTAAGTCCTCCACACTTTATGATAGATGCGACGAGTGACTGGCTTCCTTGCCTGAATTAGAGTATCAATCACACTTTCTGAAAAGCCTCTCTTGGCCAAGACTAGGCATTCAATCTCCACGCAGTCAGCCTCAGAGAATTGAGATTTTGATGTTGAAAGGGTCCCTGCTCCAAAAGATCCCTGCATGAGTGTAACCGTCACGGTGGAGAGGATGACATCCCCACCAGATCTACAAACCATGTCCTCCGCGGCCACGATGGAGCAATCAGAATGGCCGAAGCTCATTCCTGTTTGATGCGTTCCACTACACGAGGTAGAAGTGCTAACAGTGGAAAAATGTAAGCTAGGTTGAACCCCCAAGGCACCGCTAAGGCATCTATCAGCTCTGCCTAGGGATCCCTGGACCTCAACCCATATCGGGGTAGCTTGCAATTGAGTCTGGATGCCATTAGATCTATCTCCGGCATTCCCCACCTGAGACAAATCTCTGCAAACACTTCGGGGTGAAGAGACCATTACCCCGGATGGAAGGATTGCCTGCCACCCACTCCAAGATCTGAGACACCTCCCTCATAGCTAGGGAGCTCCTCGTACCCCCCTGATGGTTGATGTAAGCCACCGAGGTAATGTTGTCATTCTGGAACCTGATGAAGCTGAACGACCCCAGAAGAGGCCATGCCATCAGAGCATTGTAAATTGCTCAGAGTTCCAGAACATTTATCGGAAGGAGAGACTCCTACCGGGACCATTTTCCTTGTGCCATCCTGGCACCCCAAACAGCTCCCCATCCTACCAGACTCGCGTCCGTGGTCACAATCTCCCAGGACGGTCTCAAGAAGGATGTCCCCATGGACCTGTTGCTCTGGAGGGATACGCCAAAAGAGGGAGTCCCTGGTCCGAGCATCCATGGATATCTGCTGAGATAGATCTGAATGATCGCCGTTCCACTGTCTCAACATGCACAATTGAAGAGGTCTGAGATGGAACCTGGCAAATGGAATGATGTCTATGCTGGAGACCATGAGTCCGATCACCTCCATACACTGAGCCACTGAGGGGCTTGAGGAGGACTGAAGGGCAAGACAAGAGGACGCAATCTTCCTGCGTCGACGGTCTGTGAGAAAAATTTTGATCTTCCAACCGTGAGATTGGAGCAAAAGAAGAAGAGCACTTGAATGATCCTTTGTGATACTGACTGACGGTGCCTAGACTAGGATATCATCCAAATAGGGCTCCAGAGCAATGCGTCTGGCTCTGGCCACCGCAAGAAGCGCCTACAGAACCTTTGTGAAGACTCTCGGGGCTGTCGCAAGACCAAAAGGAAGGACCACAAACTGGAAGTGTTGGTTCAGAAACGCAAATCTCAGGAACTTGAAGTGGTCCCTGTGGATTGGCACATGAAGGTAAGTGTCCTTCAAGTCTATGGTTGTCATGAACTGTCCCTCTTGAACTAGGGGCAAAATAGATCTGATCGTCTCCATCTTGAACGATGGAAAATTCAGAAACTTTAGGTCCAGAATCTGGCGGAAAGTGCAATCCTTCTTTAGAAACACCAAAAAGATTTGAATAGTACCCTAGACCCCTTTCTGCTTGGGGTACTGGTACGACGACACCTAGAGAGGAGAGATCTACCACACATTCTAGAAAGGCTTCTCTATTTTCTGGTCTTGAAGACAGGTTTGATAGAAGGAATCTGCACCTGGGCGGATGGGATCTGAACCCTATCCTGTAGCCCTAGGCGACAACATCCAGAACACAAGGGTCCTGAACGTCCTGCAACCATGCTTCTGAAAAGAGAGATAATCTGGCCCCTACTTGGTCCAGAGACTGGTCGGGGGATGCCCCTTCATGCCGATTTTGTCTAATGTGTCAGAGTCCTCCATAGCTTTCTCTGATATTAAGGACTAGATTAACTTAATAAATAGGCACCTTTATAACCTCCAATGGCCAGGGCACCACCTCCTATGACCCGGACTACAGAAACCGTTTCATCTCCTGCGCCGCTGATCAACAGAGGAAGTAGATAGCCACACCCGGTCACATGGAATGCCCGGCAGGAACCGCCCCTGCCTAAGGAGAAAACGCTCTACAAAAGAGCTGCGCCATACTCTAGTAAGCCACCTGAAAGTTCCACACATTGCTAGAGCCTCATCTCTCACATAACACAGCAATGACACAATAAACAATATCATGTATAACCCCCCCCCCCCCCTGTTCAATAATCCCCTTTCCAGGAATATTAACCCTTGATTCTCTTAAAAGATAAAAGGCATTACACTGTGACCTTGTCTTCTGTGCTATCATTCTACAATAAAAAAGAAACAATATTACCAGAATCTACGCCGTGGAAAAGGAAAACGGCCCTTCAAGTGTGACAGGTTAGTAGCCTCGCTCCTGACATGGACTTGAGTGTAAAAGGCAGGCAGCAAAACTTGTCAACGCTGATTGCTTGTAGAGCTGTTAAAATGAGTCGGGATGGGTTCGCAGAAAGACTCTCCCTGCATCTCTGGACTCTAACCTTAACCCAGGCTCTCACTGAGAGGCTGTAAGGACTACTTAGAACTCCAGTCCCATTCCGAAGAGTACTACCCGCCCTAAGAGACTACTCTGATCTTCGGCACTTCTCTGCCGTCCTCCTGTGACGAAAGGCAAAGAATGACTGGCGGATGAGAGAGGTGGAGGAGGTATTTAAGCCTTTGGCTAGGGTGTCTTTGCCTCCTCCTGGTGGCCAGGGTCTTAATTCCCAACAGTAATAAATTAAGCCGTGGACTCTCCTCCCTTTTAGATGGAAATTGAGTTTTATGTCCCTTTAAAGGGATATGAAACCCAAAATATTTATTTAAAGATTCAAATAGAGCATGCAATTTTAAGCAACTTTCTAATTTACTCCTATTATCATTTATTAATTTTATTTCATGATTTAGGTAGAACATAAAATTTTAAACAACTTTACAATTTACTTCTATTATTTAATTTGCTTCCTTCTCTTGTTATCCTTTGCTGAATGGTTTATCTAGTCAAGCTCAGGAGCTGCTGATTGGTGGCTGCATATATATACCGATTGTCATTGGCTCACCCATGTGTTCAGTTAGAAACCAGTAGTGCATTGCTGCTCCTTCAAAAAATGATACCAACAGAATAAAACAAACGAGATAATAGAAGTAAATTAGAAAGTTGTTTAACCCCTTAAGGACCCCAGTACTTTTCCATTTTCTGACCATTTTGGGACCAAGGCTATTTTTATATTTTTGCAGTGTTATGGGTGTTATGTTTAGCTTATATGCAACTCTATGATTTATTTCTATTGCACTTGTTTCCTGTTTGGCATTTCCTGTTCCTGTTAGTTCTCTGCTAAGATCATGGCTTCTGTACACTAATGCTTGTACTGTAATTATTTACACCACATGAAACATGGTGTCAGAAGTATCTGAATCTGCGCTGTTTCTATAGATCTGATGCTAAGAACTTGCCAGTCTTGCAGTGAGAGACTTTAGAGCTGATTGTGCCTCCTGTAGCAATTGCAGTCCTGTGCTGAAAGCTGAGCACTGGAAGCAAGAAAACCAGCACCATGGCAGCTGCTAACAGCATTCCACTGCCTGAGGCAAGGTGAGTGGGGATTGCAGCAGTAACTGGGACAACTTCAGAGCTGAGTTTGAGGATTACTCCCTAGCCACAGGGTTAAATGAGAAGCTTGCAGCAGTGCAAACAGCTACACCAGGACTGTCTTTAACACAGGGCAAAAGGGGCAGCTGCCCTGGGCCCAGTAACCCTCTGACTTGCAGCCAACCATCGATGGCTGCCCACCCGCCTCCTACATCAGCTCCCACCCACCAACGATCGTGGCCATTGATGGCCGATGCAGAGAAGGCCACAGAGTGGCTCTCTCTGCATTGGGTGGCTAAGAAATGTTATTGCAGGATGTCTCGATATCGAGGCATCACTGCAATAACATGAAAGTAGCTGGAAGTGATCAGGATCACTTCCACCGCTTTCAACTACCAACGACGTACAGGGTACGTCCTTGGTCGTTAACTATATTTTTTGTAGGACCTACCCTGTACGTCATTGGTCCTTAAGTCTCTGTTGAGGGGCCCAAGAGTCCTAAAAAAAAAAATTTTTTTTTTTTTTTATTGTTCATACCAGACTGCTGATGTGACATGGGGAACACACACATTCAGTCCTAATACTGTCACAGTCAAAAGTACTCTGCTTATATTTTTTTTTAAAACTGTGCCAGACCGTGCCGGTGTCATGTGACATGCCAAGCTAGTGCCATGTGCTGTTTTAGATGTGCACTGTGCAGCACTGAATGCTAAGCCCTAACTCAGCATCCAGCCATTTCCCACTGCATCAGAAAAGGTCCTATTGGGGTTACCACTGTTTCCAGGTAACTGCTCTGGTGGTGGGGATTGTTTCTGGGTAGGGCTGACTGTAGGCGCATGCAGCAGAAAGCTGGAGCGGCAGGCACATGAGGATTTGAGCATCTGTGCAGCTGCATACACTGCTCTCTTCAGTCTTGAGGCTGTGTGACTCATCTCACACTGTATCCATGCAGCCTTGGACAGACAGCATCCAGTCTACTGGTCCCCTTAGCCCTGCTCTTTCTGCTGTGGCCCTAAGATCAACTAACTGAGTTTGTTAGGAGAATAGTGCTTTGTAGAAAGGTGTCAGTGGGAAGAATAAGTGAGTGCACACACGCCCCTCCCCATGCAGCATTGTCTAGTTCAGGTTGAGAGGGAACTTGTTCCTAGCAAAGAAGCGACATTTGCTGGTGTGGCTGATGTATAGCGTCATGCTGATACTTCACACATTAATGTAAGGTTTATTTTTATAGTTTTTATTTTCTCTCTGTCTCAGATTTTACAGCTTCCCATAGTAGTTCTGCTGTTCCAGTCAGTAAACTTATATTTGTCTGCACCTCCATGCTTCCTCCTTTACCTTGTTTTGCTCCTGTTGGCTGCCCTAAATCTCTTTAACCAGCTAACCTCACACCAGAATCACATTCTGCATTGGCTCTCTCTGCATTGGGTGGCTAAGAAATGTTATTGCAGGATGTCTCGATATCGAGGCATCACTGCAATAACATGAAAGTAGCTGGAAGTGATCAGGATCACTTCCACCGCTTTCAACTACCAACGACGTACAGGGTACGTCCTTGGTCGTTAACTATATTTTTTTGTAGGACCTACCCTGTACGTCATTGGTCCTTAAGTCTCTGTTGAGGGGCCCAAGAGTCCTAAAAAAAAAAAAAATTTTTTATTTTTTTTTTATTGTTCATACCAGACTGCTGATGTGACATGGGGAACACACACATTCAGTCCTAATACTGTCACAGTCAAAAGTACTCTGCTTATATTTTTTTTTAAAACTGTGCCAGACCGTGCCGGTGTCATGTGACATGCCAAGCTAGTGCCATGTGCTGTTTTAGATGTGCACTGTGCAGCACTGAATGCTAAGCCCTAACTCGGCATCCAGCCATTTCCCACTGCATCAGAAAAGGTCCTATTGGGGTTACCACTGTTTCCAGGTAACTGCTCTGGTGGTGGGGATTGTTTCTGGGTAGGGCTGACTGTAGGCGCATGCAGCAGAAAGCTGGAGCGGCAGGCACATGAGGATTTGAGCATCTGTGCAGCTGCATACACTGCTCTCTTCAGTCTTGAGGCTGTGTGACTCATCTCACACTGTATCCATGCAGCCTTGGACAGACAGCATCCAGTCTACTGGTCCCCTTAGCCCTGCTCTTTCTGCTGTGGCCCTAAGATCAACTAACTGAGTTTGTTAGGAGAATAGTGCTTTGTAGAAAGGTGTCAGTGGGAAGAATAAGTGAGTGCACACACGCCCCTCCCCATGCAGCATTGTCTAGTTCAGGTTGAGAGGGAACTTGTTCCTAGCAAAGAAGCGACATTTGCTGGTGTGGCTGATGTATAGCGTCATGCTGATACTTCACACATTAATGTAAGGTTTATTTTTATAGTTTTTATTTTCTCTCTGTCTCAGATTTTACAGCTTCCCATAGTAGTTCTGCTGTTCCAGTCAGTAAACTTATATTTGTCTGCACCTCCATGCTTCCTCCTTTACCTTGTTTTGCTCCTGTTGGCTGCCCTAAATCTCTTTAACCAGCTAACCTCACACCAGAATCACATTCAAAAGAATATTAAATGAATCCACAGTGGAGGAATGTATATATTTATTTACTTATTAGTACTGCTTAGGTCCAGTTTCACATATTGCATTTTTTTTTTTTTTTTAAATGATTAGCCCAGCAGTGGATGATCCACCGCTGGGCTAATAATAATAAAAAAAAATTGATTTAGTTGTTTTTTGGGATGTTGGGGTGGAGATCAAAATTGCATGGTGTGGGGGGCCCCAAGAAAATTTTTGCCCAGGGTCCAATCAATATTAAAGACGGCCAGACTCATCTGATATTATAAGGGCACACTCACCCATTGGCAGTAAGGAATGTACAGAGGTGATGCCACAGACTAATATTAATGACAGTCCTGAGCAAGCAGGTATACCTCATGGCAGTCAAGCACAGAGCATGCCAGCAAGTATTGAGAAGAGCCCATTAACCTCAGAGAGGGCTAAGAAACTCTTTGTTCAAGGAGGGCCAGTCTTCACCCGTAGTGGCAGACATTCACAACCGCCCAAGAGATTTAACCTGTAGAATGTGTTATTACAAGGACTCATCCAAATTTCACAATGTTGATTTATTAACACTAAAAGAGGGAGATGTTATGGGTGTTATGTTTGGCTTATATGCAACTCTATGATTTATTTCTATTGCACTTGTTTCCTGTTTGGCATTTCCTGTTCCTGTTAGTTCTCTGCTAAGATCATGGCTTCTGTACACTAATGCTTGTACTGTCATTATTTACACCACATGAAACATTTGTGTTTAGCTGTAATTTTTCTCTTACTCATTTACTGTACCCACACATATTATATACTGTTTTTCTCACCATTAAATGGACTTTCTAAAGATACCATTATTTTCATCATATCTTATAGTTTACTATAAAAAAAATATAAAATATGAGGAAAAAATGGAAAAATACACACTTTTTCTAACTTTGATACCCAAAATCTGTTACACATCTACAACTACCAAAAAACACCCATGTTAAATAGTTTTTAAAGTTTGTCCTGAGTTTAGAAATACAAAATGTTTACATGTTCTTTGCTTTTTTTGCAAGTTATAGGGCAATAAATACAATTAGCACTTTGCTATTTCCAAACCACTTTTTTTCAAAATTAGCGATAGTTATATTGGAACACTGATATCTGTCAGGAATCCCTGAATATCGCTTGACATGTATATATTTTTTTAGAAGACAACCCAAAGTATTGATCCAGTCCTATTTTGGTATTTTTCATGCCACCATTTCACCGCCAAATGCGATCAAATAAAAAAAATTGTTCACTTTTTCACAAATTTTTTCACAAACTTTAGGTTTCTCACTGAAATTATTTACAAACAGCTTGAACAATTATGGCACAAATGGTTTTAAATGCTTATATGGGATCCCCATTGTTCAGAAATAGCAGACTTATATGGCTTTGGCGTTGCTTTTTGGTAATTAGAAGGCCGCTAAATGCCACTGCACACCACACGTGTATTATGCCCAGTAATGAATGGGGTTAATTAGGGAGCTTGTAGGGTTAATTTTAGCTTTAGTGTAGTGTAGAAGACAACCCAAAGTATTGATCTAGGCCCATTTTCGTATATTTCATGTCACCATTTCACCGCAAAATGCGATCAAATAAATAAATGCGTTACATTTTTCACAATTTTAGGTTTCTCACTGAAATTATTTACAAACAGCTTGTGCAATTATGGTAAAAATGGTTGTAAATGTTTCTCTGGGATCCCCTTTGTTCAGAAATAGCAGACTTATATGGCTTTGGCATTGCTTTTTGGTAATTAGAAGGCCGCTAAATGCCACTGCGCACCACATGTCTATTATGCCCAGCAGTGAAGGGGTTAATTAGGGAGCTTGTAGGATTAATTTTAGCTTTAGTGTAGTAGACAACCAAAAGTATTGCTCTAGGCCCATTTTGGTATATTTCATGCCACCATTTCACCGCCAAATGTGATTAAATAAAAAAAATCGTTCACTTTTTCACAAACTTTTTCACAACTTTTAGGTTTATCATTGAAATTATTTACAAACAGCTTGTGCAATTATGGCACAAATGGTTGTAAATGCTTCTCTGGGATCCCCTTTGTTTAGAAATAGCAGACATATATGGCTTTGAAGTTGCTTTTTGGTAATTAGGCCGCTAAATGCTGCTGCGCATCACACGTGTATTATGTCTAGCAGTGAAGGGGTTAATTAGGTAGCTTGTAGGGAGTTTGCCGAGTTAATTTTAGCTTTAGTGTAGATTTCAGCCTCCCACCTGACACATCACACCCCCTGATCCGTCCCAAACAGCTCTTTTCCCTCCCCCACCCCACAATTGTCCCTTCCATCTTAAGTACGTGCAGAAAGTCTGCCAGTACTAAAATAAAAGTTTTTTTTTGTTTGTTTGTAAAAAAAAACATAATTCTGCTGTGTAGGATCCCCTCATAGCCCCCAACCTCCCTGACCCCCCCCCCCAACAGCTCTCTACCCCTCAATCTTATTGTGCGCCATACCCAGACAGCTGCCAGTACCCAGTTTGCCATAAACATACTTTTTATTTATATAAATTAAAAAATGTCTGTGGTGTAGCTGCTCCCCCTCCTAGATTCCTTAGGCAAAAATTCCCACCCTCCCCTGTCCTTTCCCCCACCGTATTAAATATTTTTTTTTGTTCCATAGTGTATCTTCCCACCCGTTTCCGCCTCCGTGCACGCACCTGCCCTGTGCACGCGTGTGCATCTGTGCGCTCCCCCGGCGGTCCTGGTAAACATCACGCTAACCCTCTGACTTGCAGCCAACCATCGATGGCTGCCCACCCGCCTCCTACATCAGCTCCCACCCACCAACGATCGTGGCCATTGATGGCCGATGCAGAGAAGGCCACAGAGTGGCTCTCTCTGCATTGGGTGGCTAAGAAATGTTATTGCAGGATGTCTCGATATCGAGGCATCACTGCAATAACATGAAAGTAGCTGGAAGTGATCAGGATCACTTCCACCGCTTTCAACTACCAACGACGTACAGGGTACGTCCTTGGTCGTTAACTATATTTTTTTGTAGGACCTACCCTGTACGTCATTGGTCCTTAAGGGGTTAAAGTTGTATTCTCTATCTGAATCATGAAAGAAACATTTTGGGTTTCATGTCTCTTTAATATTCTTACTGCAGCCTACATCTCATAGATATTTTTTTTAGTCATGCAGAGCAGGATGTAAGACAATTTTTTTGCAAAACTATAAACATAGGTAATACATGTAAACTAAGTATGTGTTAATATCTCAGTATCCTTTAACTAAAAGAGATATGAAATCCAAATTTTTTCTTTCATGATCCAGATAGAGCATGCAGTTTTAAAGTGCCATAAAACATGTTGAGATCTGTGCATATCCTAAAAGGGCTAATTAACGCCTAGATTTAGAGTTTTGCGGTAGATGGGGTGCGTTAGCTACGCATGGTTTATTTCTAACGCACAGAGTTTTTTAACGCGGGTATTTAGAGTTCATAAACAACCTTCTAACGATACTCCTAACGCGTGTATTTCACACGCGGAATCCTGCCCGCGTTAGACAGTCTCCCATAGAGATCAATGGAAAAACAAACAAACACGCTTTTTTCATCTAACACTCGATCTCGCGAGAAATACGCACAGCTCGGTCATATGACATATCCCACATAATGCACAACAATAACACGCCGCAAATGTCACAACAACAATCACTAAACAAAGCACATAAGCATTACACATTCAGAAGCGGGGGGAAATTTAATAAAATAAAATACAGGGAATACGCATATCATTTAAGATGCGGAAATACGGAAAATAACAACAAGGAAAAAAAAATCACAATCATACACTAGCAAAATACTCGCATTCAATATTACTATATATTAGGACAAACATACATATACAACACTTCACTAATACCACACCATCGCATATTAACATTTAAACATAATACTATGGGACAATGTTATAGAAAACGAGCACTATGACATCATCGCATTCTACACATTCCACAAATACTAACTCGAAATGAGCATGCGCAAATTCACACACCTAATACACATTGCACAAATACTAATTACTAATAAAGCACACCTGAACACAATTTACAACGCAAACTGGTACATCATTAAACATTTACACAGGGTATATAAGCACCACACAAGCATGGCTTCTTTGACTGTGTTGCTGGTGGGTTTTTGGAGATTGGAGCTTAGAGATTTTGTGCATTATTGTGAGTGAGTTAGTGTTATCGTGAGTGAGTTAGTTAGTGTTATCGTGAGTGAGTTAGTGGTAGTGGGAGTTAGAGAGTTAGTGGTAGTGTGAGTTATAGAGTTAGTGGTAGTGTGAGTTAGAGAGTTAGTGCTAGTGTGAGTTATTGAGAGTTAGTGGTAGTGTGAGTTAGAGAGTTAGTGGTAGTGTGAGTTAGAGAGTTAGTGGTAGTGTGAGTTATTGAGAGTTAGTGGTAGTGTGAGAGAGTCAGTTAGTGGTAGTGTGAGTTAGTGAGCGACAGTTGGTTTGGGTGAGTGTGCGAGTGCTTTTTCTGTACACTTAACACATTTACACGCAAACACATTCAATACATACATACACTTATCAATAACACTACATACACTCCATACCCCATACCCTCTCATACTACACTCCATACCCCATTGCCTGTAGTCCCATTCCCTTTCATCCCATTTACTCTTATCCCATACCCCATCCCCATCCCATCCCCTAGTTACATTTAGTTTACATATCCTCCTTTTAGTCTTCTTCATTTTGTTTATTTAAATACTCCTTACCCTCTTTTATTTATATCCCTTTCACACTTTCAGCACTTTTTTGGTCTTTTTAGTTCTTTATTTTGACCCCCTTTCATTTGATCACACTCACTTTTTGTTTGCTTATTTGGGGTTTAGTTTAGGGAAGAGATGGAGGGCAGGCAGGGGAGAGGTAGAGGGGGGAGGAGAGGGAGGGGGAGAGGAACAGGGCAGGAAGGGGGACAGGAAGCAGGGGTGGAAGCGGTGGGTGGACCCAGCCACTTGGTTCAAGATGAACAAGTGGCTGGGCCCAGTGGCGGACAGAGTAGGGCTTCACAGTCCGGGAAACAGAGGGCATCGTCACAGAGGAAGGCCAAGACAGAGAAGAGGAAGCTCTGGCAGGAGATAAGGAATGCAGTCAATGCAGTGGGTGGCCGGAACAGAGATATGGACTCTATTAAACATCGCTACCGGGACTGCAAGATGGATCTTAAGAAAAAGTTAACCCGGGAGTCCCAACATGCCGCAGGAACCGGTGGCGGCCCTGCACTGGAAATTGATTACTGCCGATGGGAGGAAATGTTGCGTCCCAGCATCTCCGAGGTGGATATAGTCGGTATCGGAGGAATCGATACCGGGAACCTGCCATTCTCATCTGACGGTAAGCTCATTTAAAAATAAATTAACATACGAATGTATTTCAAGGGACACTATGCGCAAACATTTCCTTTCATGATTAAGGTAGAGAATACAATTTTAAACAACATTTCAATTTACTTATATTACCTAATTTGCTTCATTCTTTAGATATACTTTAATGAAGAAATAGCCATGCACACGGTGAACCAATCACAGGAGGCAGCTATGTGCAGCTAACAATCAGCAGCTACTAAGCATATCTAGATATGCTTTTCAGCAAAGAATATCCAGAGAATGAAGCAAATTAGATAAGAAAAGTAAATTAGAAAGTTGATTATAATTGTATGCTTCTAAATCATGAAAGATAAAACATTGGGTTTCATGTCCCTTTAAGGATAAGATTAATGCTATTACGCTGTTTACACGCATTCACAATTACTTTGCGGTTACATTAGTATCCAGGCTATAGGCTAGGTGTGCATTTAAACAGACTGAAAACAAACGCTAAAACATTCAGATTGACCAGAGATATCACAAACACGGTTTAGAAAATGCGGAAATCGTATTGATTGTTAGATTTCAAAGTGGATTAATGAGGCTGCATTTGTAATTGTATCGTAAGCTAAGTAATTTAAAGCTTTATTTGGAAATATGCTAATATATACATTTCTTTCTTTTTCAAATATACAGAGTCTGGGGAGGAGGCAGCACAGCAACTACAGGTTCCTCCTTTTCCCCGGGATGAGAGTGGTGGGGATGAATCTCCACCTCGGAGGGAAGAGGCCCCCCTTGACGAAGAGGCCCCCCTTGATGAAGAGGCCCCGGAAGCAGAGGAAGAGGCCGCGGAAGCAGAGGAAGAGGCCCCTCAAGCACCAGCAGGCCGCCGTGCACCAGCAGGCCGCCGTGCACCAGCAGGCCGCCGTGCACAGGCACCCCGCCGTGCACAACAAGAGGAAATAGCGGAGGTGCAGGTTCTACTAGACTACATTGACCAGATGCGTAACTCCCGGATCCAAAATATAGAAGGCAGAAATAGAATTATTGAAGGCCAAAACCAAATCATTGAAGGCCATACCCAAATCATACACCTCCTTACTCGAATAGAAGAAGGCCAAAACAGAACCTTTCGACTCCAACAAGAGAAGTTTAATTTCTTCCGGGAGGCGCATGCTGGTCTGCCTCCTGCTGGTCTGCCTCCTGCTGGGCCTCCTGCTCCTGGGCCGCCTCCTGCTGGGCCTCCTGCTCCTGGGCCGCCTCCTGCTCCTGGGCCTCCTGCTCCTGGGCCGCCTCCTGCTCCTGGGCCGCCATCTGCTGGGCCTCCTGCCGGACCATCTGCTCCTGCCGGACCATCTGCTCCTGCCGGTCCATCTTCTCCTGCCGGTCCATCTTCTCCTGCCGGTCCATCTCCTCCTGCCGGGCCATCTCCTCCTGCCGGGCCATCTCCTTGGCCATCTCCTCCTCCTCACCTTGGTCGTTCCAGTACTCTTCCTTCCACTCTTCCCACAACATCTCCAATGAGAACTCGTCGGAGTCGGCAGTTGCCCCTCCCAGAGCCTCAGCACCGTGGGAAGAGGGGAAGGAAGAGGAAGTAAGTATTTGTTTTCATGTTTACTTATTTTTTATTTAATGTGTAATGGATAGGTATGTGATGATGTGGTTTTCATACACTTGTGGACCACACTCTGTATATAATCTACTTCTATGGGACCGGGTCCATGGAGGCAGATTGTTTGCAGAGTATGGGTTATAAGTGTGTGAAAACCACATCATCACATACCTATCCTTGTTCATGATATTGATTGGTTTCTGTGATGTCCAAACTGTTTCCCGAATCGCAAAAAAAATTACCATTACAATTATCCATGATGGCATATTACTGTTTGAATGCCAATAACACAGCTTAAAGGGACAGTCAGAACATTATTGATTACAAAGAAAACACTGTATTACGCATTATCAAGTTTGAAACAACAAAACATGGAGAAATACGTGTGACTTATGTGCTTACCCTTGTATCTATGCCTATGAAAAATGACCACTTATTTGTGGTTCTGACATAACAACATTTTAGACAATCAATGATCAATACATGGTAAATATGCTGTATGAGCTCAAGGTTTTAGATATATACAAATGCTCTCAAAATGCCCTCTAGTGGTCAAATTGCATTCTGATTACATGCACTCTTCAAGCTCTAAGAAATGAGCACACGAACCTCATAGGTTTAGATAGCTAATCAAAATAAACACAGAAAAATGATTAATTGTTGAGAAACCTTTGATATCATTGATATTACAAAATTGTCTTTTTTAATAATGCAAAACATTATTTGTTTTCAAGACTGTCCCTTTAACAAAATTACATATGCTAACATATAATATTTGGTGATTGTTGGTATATCTACATGTACTTGTTCAAACAAGAAATATTGAAAAAAGATTTATATTGACGTGTTAAATAAAGTCTATTTTCTTAAAGAGATATTATTGTGTTTGTTTTTTTTAGAAAGACATTTGTTTTAACAATGAATATGGTTTAAAGTCCTTTTAGGAGTGAAAAAAAAAAAATATGCTAACAATAATATATTTGGAGATTAACCAATGAGGAACTCATACATGATACAAAAATCAACATTTGCATTAAAGGGACAGTATACAATTTTTTTAACAGAACTGCATGTAATAGACACTACTAGAAACAACAAGATTAACATATACTGATATCAAAATCAATATTAAAAAGCTTTAAACACTTTCAAAGAAAATCGGGTTATCTCTATTGAAAATATAGATGGAAACCCCATTACAAACGTAAAACAAGACAATACCCCATCATTAACATATGAAAAGACCCTTTACACAAACAGGAGAAAGCTGGAGATGGTACTCACATGAAACTTTGGGGCTTGGCGAGGAGTCAGAAAATTTCTTAAATTTTATTTGAACAGAAGCTAAAGTAGACGTGTATTTGGTAAACAATGGACTATATAACTAGAGACAAAATAAAATATTTTGGTTTTTAATGTGAGTGTCTAATGAACCTTTAATAAAATATACGACGAAATTACATTTAGAAGAAGTCGGCATCATATATTTATCATATGATAAAGATAAATGCATATTGATTACTTTATTATAATACAATAGCGCATATTTATGAATTCGATATCTTTAACATTAAACACAACAGTCATTTTTCATAAAAAGGAACATATTGTTTACAAACATATTAAACAAGATGGACTATAGAGATTTGCACTTGCCTCGAAATATCTTATGCATGAAAACATTTTGCTTTCGTTCGTTTATTCAACCAGACATCCAGCAAAAGAGAATGTGGTGGTCTTTATCAGCTATGGGTCAACAATGTAACATGATGCACACAATCCATATTCGCCATGGTTTTAAACTTGTCTTCTCATTCACAAACGTGTGTAACGTGCACAAACAAATATTGCGGGACTACGTAATACAATCAGACGTTTTTTACACCTTTGCATGTGACGTTTAAATTAACATGGCGCTTCCTTGATCACGTAAGAACGCAATCCAATAAAAGGCGCATCCTTGATCACGTAAGAATGCAATCCAATAAAAGGCGCATCCTTGATCGCGTAAAAACGCCATCCAATAAAAGGCGCATCCTTGATCACGTAAGAACGCAATCCAATAAAAGGCGCATTGTTGATCGCGTAAAAACGCCATCCAATAAAAGGCGCATCCTTGATCGCGTAAAAACGTCAGTCAATACAAGGAATCATTGGACAGCCTGGCAGGTGACGTCTTTAGCAACATGGCGCATCCGAGATCGCTGAAAAACCGCAGCCAATACAAGGACTCAGTTGATAGCTTGGCATATCAATAAGAAACGTATTTATATTTTAGTAACTAGTATGTGTCTATATTGCTATCTAGGAATGTCACAATAGATAACGAAATACTGTGATCTATAAAATATAATACATTATCGAAAATAAGGAGATATTTCATTAGAAGCAGAGGATTTATAACTAAAATATTTAGCAAGCAGCATGTTTTAAGTACAAATTAAATCAATATTGGTTACACGATTATGTACGACATTGCAATTTGAAATATATTGTTACAATAAATGTAAATATTTGGATTTTTTGGTTTCCTGTCCCTTTAAAAGAAAATTAATGCTAGGAGATGCATTAGTAAAATAGGGATGTGTTAGATATTATATGTTAAAGGGACAGTCAACCCCAGAAATTGAATTTTCAAAAATATAGCTAATCCCTTTATTACACATTACTCATTTTTGAACAACAAACACAGTTATATATTAATATACATTTTACTTCTGTTATTATCTTGTATCTAAGCTTCTGATGACTGCCCCATTATTTAGGTTCTTTTGACAGACATGCAGTTTAGCCAATCAATGCTCACTCCTAGGTCACTTTACGTGCATGATCTCAATGTTATCTATATGAAACATATGAACTAATGCCTTATAGTAGTCAATATTTTAAAAACATTAGAGGCAGTCTTCAAGGTGGAAGAACTTAGCATATGAACCTCCTCTATTTACCTTTCAAATAACTATAACAAGAGAACAAAGCTAAATGTTGAATAAAAGCTAATTAGGAAGTTGGTTAAACTCGCATGCCCTATTTAAATCATGAATCATCTTTTCGGACTTGACTGTCCCTTTAACTATAGCTATGGTGTATATCTTTAACATTTAAAAGATACACATGAGAAATACATATGCCATTGATGTTTTAAGATATGTTTAGATTTTTTTGGAATAACAATAATGACACATGTATTGATCAAACGTGTCATTTATTCAAGTTGAAATATGGTCAGCCTACCTATAGCCATATATGGGAGGAGAAGTATTTTTTACTAATATTTAGAATAACATATTCCTCATCTAAAATATGCGCATTACACACAGATATTGATTTGGTTACACTACTACAATAAGATAGAATTGAAATTGAAATACATGTGCTGTCAACATTACAATAAGATTGTTTATTAATAAGATTATATGTCCTTGTTCATGTAAAAAGGACAAAAACGCTTTAGAAATGGAAATCCATTCATTAACAATTGTGGTCATCATCACTTAAAGGGACATTAATTTTTTTTTAAAAAGAGGATACACAGAGAGAATACTATTTCAATAAAATGAACACTTTACAGGGATTATATCATTGTATCAATCCTCGGATCATTTGTTAAAGGTGCATCAATTCACGCAGAGTTTATAAATAAACACATGGATGTGAAATTTGCAATATACATATATATACAAAAATAACAATCTATATATACATATATAAAAGAATTACTATGCTAATCATAATCATGCAATGATAAAGCTTTACGAAAAATATATAAAGACAAATATTAAAATTACATTGGAGATGTTAATCTTAAAGTCATTTACAATTGGATTACATATATGATTCAGGAAACACCATTATTTTTGCTAAGGTCCCTTTAAGGATTAACCAGATAAACTAGAGATTTCAATCAATGACATGAATAAAGAGGACAAAGAATCGTGGAATGACATGTCTTTTATTAGTATGTCAAAAAACATCAACAACGTTTATAAATAATCTTTTAAAGTTCCAGAAAATTGGAGCCATATGACAAGGTAACAGAGTGCATCACAGTCCATGAAGAGAGTAGCCAAGGGCCAGCATAGCCCCATTGGAGCCATATGACAAGGTAACAGAGTGCATCACAGTCCATGAAGAGAGTAGCCAAGGGCCAGCATAGCCCCATTGGAGCCATATGACAAGGTAACAGAGTGCATCACAGTCCATGAAGAGAGTAGCCAAGGGCCAGCATAGCCCCATTGGAGCCATATGACAAGGTAACAGAGTGCATCACAGTCCATGAAGAGAGTAGCCAAGGGCCAGCATAGCCCCATTGGAGCCATATGACAAGGTAACAGAGTGCATCACAGTCCATGAAGAGAGTAGCCAAGGGCCAGCATAGCCCCATTGGAGCCATATGACAAGGTAACAGAGTGCATCACAGTCCATGAAGAGAGTAGCCAAGGGCCAGCATAGCCCCATTGGTGCCATATGACAAGGTAAAAGAGTGCAACAGGCACAACAACAATAACAAAAAGGCCAAATGGCAACCATAAAAAACAAAATCAACATGTGGACGGAAGATTCTTATCTGCGCCCTTGGAGCATCTCCAGATCCTCCACTTACTGGTCATCCCCTTCATCATCCTGTGCCTGTCCAGCTAGAGATTCAAGCATTGAATTGAATCGCATCATCTGACGCAGACTCAAATGCTGAACCTGTAGCTTGGCCTGCATGGTGTCGTTCATCCCTCTCAGGACAGCTGCGTTCCTCAACACGGCCTGCTCTATGCGTGCTAGACCTTCTAGCGTCAGCCATGTTGAGTCACAGCCTAAAATAAAGAAAAAATAAAATATTAATGATAATTACACAACAGAATAAAAAATAAGCAAAGATACATTGTCATCATAAAGACAAATCATTCTTTAAATCAATTTGTTGAAATTGATTATTTACACATGAAATATGTTATTCAGACAGACCTAAACCATTAAAGGGACAGTTTACTCAAACATGTTGTCCCCTTTAATTGGTTTTCAATGATCCACTTTTACAGCTTGAGTGTATAAAATCTTGTAAAAGGATTTACATTGTACTTACATTAGCAATTGAAATATGTTAGTTATACTGTGGTAGGCACACCTATCCTTAAACATTTTGGCGTTGAGGACAAGCTGTGTAACCATAGCAACCAGAAGAAATTACATTCCCACTGGGTTATACAAGAGATAATGTATGAAAATTTGTACATAAATTGTTGGATCCAAGTAGTGGTGATTGGTATATGTAGTGATATCAAATTAAAGGGACACTAAACCAAAATATTTTATTTACTGATTCAGAGAGAGCATGACATTTAAAAATATCTATTAATTTACTCCTATTCTTTAAATGTTAGAATTCTATAGCTATATTTTAAATGCAAGAATGTAAGTTTATAGGGCAGGCCATTTTTGGTTATCAACTTTGGTTGTCCCTGCTGATTGATGGATACATTCATCCAACAATAAAGAAATGATGCCCAGATTTTGTTTTATTTAAAAATAATTAGAGGCATTTCTTTGTTTCAATAAAGATAGCAAGAGAATGAAGAATAATTGATAAGAGTAGTAAATTATAAATTTGATTAACATTGCATGCTCTATTTGAATCACAATAGAAACAATTTGCCTTCAGTGTACCCTTAAGTATCTTATAATGTTGATTTTGAATGATACTTACAGCTGTGCCTGGGAAGGACAATCCGACACCCAGGACAATGAAGGTTGAGACAGGGGGGAGGGATGGGATTGGGTTGGGGAGGGATGGGATTGGGTTGGGGAGGGATGGGCTGCTGCTCTGGGGTAGCCCGTACAGCTGGGGAGTGGTGAGTTGGGGGCTGGGCAGCTGGGGTAGCTGTACGGGCCAAAAGACGGGGAGAGCAGTAAAGGGGGACGAAGGGGCGTTTTTTGGGAGGGACAGGATAGGAAAAATGGGAAGGGCCGGGAGGGTCTGTGGTCTGTGGAGGGGCAGGGGGCTGGGCAGGGGACTGGGCCTGGGCAGGGGACTGGGCCTGGACAGGGGACTGGGCAGGGGATTGGGCAGGGGCGGAAAACTGATGACCAGAAGAGGAGGATCCATCTGAAATAAATAATAAAAATATATTAACATCTCATACATCATGAAATCAAATCAACACATTTCAACTTGATTATTATTATTGTGGTTTGGCCTGGAATATGCATGTGACATCATGATGGCATGAATTAGAAATCCAAAAAGCAAAAAAAAAATCCAACCATATTTTCATGCTGCCTGAAATAGAAAGGGGGCAGTAGTGTATTTGAACAGACAAATAATATTCCTTTTTAAAGTGCAAAAGCTGTAGACTTTGAATGTCTTCAATAAAATGATTTCCAATAAAGAAACATGTTGGATACATGTTAGATATATTTCACATACCATCAGACTTCAAGGGAGCCTCTTCCTCCTCCGTCCCACATGTTAAATCAATCTCTGTAAAACATAACATGTTGTGTACACGTTAAGATCAGATATTATAACATATGTTACTGTTGCTCAAAGACACACATCAATGTTGCATTAAAGATATACACACCCAAAGTTATGATTTACATCATTTTGATGGAGCATACAAATGACATTAGATTTGTTATTCTCAATGATTCAGATTTTCGATTTATTGTTTGTATTAATTTAAAAATCATAAAAGCATAGTACATTGAACATTTAAGATTTCTCATGTGTGTATCACTTGATGATTGTTGTCAAAATTGAACATGGAAACAAACATATGCTATACATCTTCTGAATAACAAAGGTGTAGACTAAGAAAATTGTAATTCTTAATCTTTGAATATTAAAATAAAATTAATGTATAATCAGAGGAGTAAATTATATGTTTGTTTCAAATGTTATGCTTCATCAGACTCATGCTCATAATATTGATTACCAATACACCTTCAATGACATATAAATGAGTCAATGGACTTACCAGAAGACCGCAAAGGCAGCTCTATGTCGGTGTTGGATCCCTCTGGGCTCCCCACAACAACTCTCTCTATGAATGATATAGATATATATTAGTGAACACATTTGGGATAGCACTAAATCACATCTGTATCGATTTATAAGAATAATCAACTTGAAAATGTGAAGAATAGAGCAGTCATTAGAATAAAAAATGCTTGATTGAATCAAGGGGATTCTGTAAAAAATGATGTATTTAACATATGTTTAATTTCTGACTATATTAGACATCAAACTCATCTCATACAATGCTATTGCCTATCTAAATATACCCATTGATCAATGTTCTTAAAAGAATACACACAAACCACATTTCGAATAACAGCTGTTGACAAATATAAACAAAGACATGTGGCACATCGAGCCATTTGTGCAATGTACAATAATCTTGTTTAGGACACAACACATATTGATCACAATACCAAACCAAATTGATTTGTACAAATATGTAATTATGGTGCTGTTAGAGTATGCTTATATCTAGAAAGTAACTCCAAACAGTGAATATGTGAATTATATATCAATATTGTTTAATCCAAATAATGTAAGGATTAATGAATCTATTGTTTATCAAAGGGACACTGACATGATTTATTTCAATCAGTGATTTCACTGTTCAAACTGTTCCAAATTATTTAACATTGACTCCTATTATAATTTTAATTTTGCTACATTTTAATCTTAAAGGCAGATAGGCAATATTGGATTCAATAAATATTGTTTGTTGAAGGTATCCACCAATCATCAATAAAAACCCAGGTTGGTCAACCAAAATGGAGCTGCAGATAAACGTACATTCTTGATTTTAAAATACATTTATCAATAGAATAATTAAAATATGATTATAGTATTATATTTAAATGTTGATTAATATTGACATGACATATGACAACAGTAATAATTTTAGCTCAGTGTCCCTTTAATATAAAAATATATTGATTTGACAATGTTGCTGTTAATGAATTCTCTACTCCATATGTTGATGTAATGAATGGGATGGAGCATGCAATTACAATCTAATATGTTAGTTAAGGATATCCTAAAAATTATTTAATTATCCTCTCTTAAAGGGACATGAAGCTCAAAATGTGTAATTGTATACTTTTTGAAACTATGTACTACTGTTATCTGAACACATGATTTAAATTTTTTTTAAAAATGCCAATTTATGCATAAAAAAACAGCCGGATAATACCAGTAATGCATTGTTTAACCTAAACCAAAATCAATATGTTTTTACAAGAACTAAAACAATAGACTGAACCAATTTAGCTCATAAAATTTTTATACAAAACAATAAAATCACGTTTCAAAATCATTCAATGTAAAATTTAGTTGGCATGTCCCTTAAATGAGGTGATCAATTTCCAAAATTGAATCTATATTTTAAAAATCAAAACATATGCAAAAGTGTGTGAATTTTGTCAAAATGTATCCAAATAAGATTAAGCAATACACAGGGGAAGAATATAAATTGGACATTCAAAGAATCTTACATTAAAATGAAGATATCAAGAATAGATGGGATATCTTAAATTCGAAAAAAATTCAGATTAGTATTACAATGTAATCCTATGTTTGTTTGTTTTTTATTCTTATTTGTAAATATTTTACAAATCCATTTTGCAGATACATATAAATATTGAACAATGTGGATTTTGTATGTAATGTTCTGTCCATGTTTCTAAGACAAATGTCAATTAAAATGAGACATACCATACTGTGACAAGCCCTGGCTTGAGGTTCCAGCACCAACATCACGATCTGTAATATATTAAATGAGGATTGGATATCATTAATACAAATCATGCCATGTTTAAAATCTTTACATTATGACCAAATCAATGAAAAACTATTAATCTTTTGGTAGTCCCATGAGTTAATTGTTTCCTCAATTAAATTCATCATAAATATATCCTGTACTCTTATTTTCAATCAGTTGTGTTGTTTACTGTAGCTTTAATTAATTTTTTGTGTTATTTAATTCTCATCAATTGATGGACATATTTTATTATTTTTTTGTATTCTGCTATTTTGTTTTTTATTATATATAATATTAAAAATAAGAATACTGTATTCTTCACATATATAATAATTCACATTTCATTTTGACCAACATGTGTAAAGCGATGCCACTTACATCAAACCCGTGTTCACGTGTGTGCGCAATTCTAATTTTTGGGATCATTGCGCAATGATTCCAAGCGGAATTACGCATCCATTATTTGACCAACATGTGTTAAGCAATGCCACTTACAGCAAACCCATGTTAACGTGTATGCGCAATTCTAATTTTCGGGATCATTGCGCAATGATTCCAAGCGGAATTACGCATCCGTCATTTGACCAACATGTGTAAAGCAATGCCACTTACAGCAAACCCATGTTAACGTGTATGCGCAATTCTAATTTTCGGGATCATTGCACAATGATTCCAAGCGGAATTACGCATCCGTCATTTGACCAACATGTGTAAAGCAATGCCACTTACAGCAAACCCATGTTCACGTGTATGCGCAATTCCATTTTCGCTCTGTGACGCATATTCTGTAGAGCGCAAGAAACATCATTCCTATTTCATGTGTCACTAATCTAAAATCAGATATCTAAACATCATATGTAGCGTATGTTGTGAGATCTATATAGGTTTAGTATCTGACTATATACACATTTCTTACAAATCTAAACAAATATTAATATATTATATGAAGTTGGATAGTTAGCTGGTTCAGATTCTCTTTCCGCTCCTCCCAGGCCACCGGACGGAGAAGCAGCTGCCCTGACCCCCGGGTCAGGACTTTCAGATCCAGCAGCTGGGAGGGAAGAAGAGGAGGCCGAGGATGGAGAGGATCGAAATCTTTTGGGGACCCGGAGAGTGAGGAGCTCGCATAAAGTCACCTCATAAGGGAGTAGGTAGAGTTTCCGCGGGGCCTTTCTTTGGCCCCCTCTTTTACGGGCTTGTACCCACTCCCTTATGAGTTCGACTTTTTTCGTCAAGCGCAACCTCATATCTCCGAATCTCCGCATGATCTGATCCTGACTCCTCTGGATGCCACACACCAATTGAACCGCATTGGTGATAGACTCCCAGAGGGCCTTCTTAACAGGCGCATCTGTTGACCTCCTCTTGTTCCCAAACAGCTGGGGATAAAAGTCCTGGACAGCGTGGACCAGTGCAGCGCTCTCCTGCTTGGTAAACCTGGGAGGAGACATGCCTGCTGGGTTTTCTGATATGATATATATAAATTATATATACAGTACGCCTGCAGGCATTAGAGAACTGACAAAGATGGCATGTGTAATGGACTTTTATATGGTGAAGTAAACATGAGATGCACCATGGGACAAGTTATCTGTACATCTGATTGGATAAAAGTTTGAAATATTGTTAGAATGTCTGTGAGACCATCCTGACTCAAGTTGTATTTGTGTGATGAACTCTGATTGGCCGTTCCTTAATGTTTCATATCTTAGCAACTTCCATACACATACCTCCTGGTGGTGCTGTTACTTCATTTTTCATGTAGACGTATTTGTAACTCATGGGCCTGTCATTCGGATATGTGTGACGCAGATTTAATATCCGTGATCCGTTAAATATTAATGTTTAAATTCTCTTTAAAATCGAATACTGTCACATTATTAAATGTTGTAGACATTTCTCGGTTTAATAACGGTCTGTTTCTTTAATACAAATACGTTGGATTAATACACATTTAATATTGTATGTCTTTATTGTTCATAAAATCAATTTGGTGATTTATTGTGAAGTATTGACATTGCTCTATTAAATGTATTTATAATGCACATTGATTGTGTGCTATTGCGTGACATTAGACTCTAATGTTTAAAGATGCAAATCTGGTGTTTCAAGATACGTTTCCCACGCATCATTTCTGAATGTTCAAATTCAGGTTATAATGTCAGTAACTTGGATAATCTGTTTATAGATGTTAAACTACAGGTTTGTTTGTTATTAGTAAATAAACCTCGAGCTTGTATTTGTCTGAACTGCTCATATATGTTATTGTGCAATGGCGTCTTTATTTTTAAATAGACATTACAACCAAACAATTGTATCAAATGATCTGTAGAGATCAAATATGTTTAGACTTTAAAATGCAACTCAATTGATCTTTGTATTTAGATATCCTCAACAGAAGAAATTTAAATGCACATGGTTGAGCCAATCACATAAGGCATCTCTGTGCATCCACCAATCTTCATCTACTGAGCCTATCTCAATATGATTTTCAAGCAAAGTATGTCAAGATAATAAGAGAAGAGAAGTAAATACACTCTTTAAATCTCTTAAAGGGACACTGTCCCAAAAAATTTAGCGTTCGTGATTCAGATTGAGCATGAGATGTTAAGCAACTTTATAATTTAATCCGATTCTCAAATGTTAATAATTATCTTGTTATCTTTCTTTGCAAATCAAAAATTATATTTTATATTACGGACAATTTTTGGCGAAAAACCTGGGTTGTCCTTGATGATTGTTGGATAAATTAATCCACCCAAAAAAAAAGTTCGGTCCAGAGTACTGAAGCAAATAAATTATCAATTTAATGCCTTATTTTTCAAGTAATGATAGCAACATCACGAGGAACATTGATAATATGAGTCAATTTATAAAAATTGAATACTTGTTCATAATGTATAAATAATTAATTTTTTAACAGTCTCCCTTTAAGTATATTTTGAGTTCATGTCCCTTTAAGGAGACATTTCGCAATAATGCTTGAAATATCATAAACCTAGGCACCTTCCTTTGGCAAAATTAGTATAACATATGAGTAAAGCATATTTAGATTAACTTCTGGATTGTTTTACACACTGAATGAAATAGATATTGTAATGGATGTATTTCGCAGTCTTCAGCTTAGAGGGACATTAAGCTATATGTTATTTATGCATTTTGGAGAAGATTATAATATTTGAACAACTTAATATGTTTTGTTATTTGATCATTAGATTTTAATTATATATATTCTTGGATTAAATACATATCTACATAGGCTATTTTGATGCTGATTGTTGGTTGCACATAGATGCCTTATGTAATTGTCTAAGATATGTGCATTGATGTATCTTTTTCTAAGTATATTTAAAGACTGAATGTAATTCAATAGTAAATTAGAAATATGTAAAAATTATTTTATGATTGTTTAAAATTCAATACACAATATATTTTGTGAATGTCCCTTTAAGGACCAAAACATTCGGAATGTTGATTTAACATTGTCGAAATAAACTAAAGGGGAATGAAAATTATATATAGATATGTGATGTCTAACCCAAGAGGTAAGATTTTAAAAATTACATAATATTAATAACTATAGTTAAATGACCCTTTAAATGACTCCACTAGAACATAAAATCAATTAACATGGCATCCAATAACTAGCTTGTGCAAAATATGAAGTTAACTGACCTACCATTTTTAAATTTTAAAAATATAAATTTAGAAAAATAATGTTTTTAGATACCTAAGGAAGATACAAGATCTTATAAAAGAAATTTTACATTCAACAACACTGTCACTTTAATGTAAGTGAACCACTTTCCATTCTTAAAAGTGAAAAGAAGAAAGTTATGTTAAATTCTGAGTACATATCCGAAAATATTTTTACAAATTAACATCTAAAAATTACACAATAAAAGCATTGATGGATTTCACTCCCCAATTAATTTAAAAAAGATAGTTGACTTTAATATTCTCTGAATCAGTGGATTTTCTCAAATTAATGCAATACATGATGCCTAATTTGATCTTATGCATGTGCTTGTCAAATAGACAATTACCAGTCATGGGAGTCAAATTGTTTTTTATTGACAGATTATATGGATATTTATTATAATCTGTTCAAAAGAGGGTATTTAATAATAAAATGTTGATTATTACCATTTTTTTTTTTTAAATTTCTTTTAACAAAACAAAAAAAAAATCCTGGAAGTCATCAGATGAAAATCTGTAAAAAAATAAAAAATATTTTACAAAGTTAATACACACGTTGTAAAATATTCATAAAATACATTTACAATCATCTTGTGTCTATGCTCTAACTTTGTGCAACATTTTATCAAGATATTTAAAAACCAAAAAACATACACCATTATATTGTGTAATCAAAAATTACATTTAAATATCAGCATTTCTAATTATACATAATAATGTATATCACATTTAAATAATCCAAAAAACATATATGTATGCTGAACCTAAATGTAATATTTAATGTCCATTCAAATACCTCTATATCAACTATAATATGTATTCCTTTGTCTGATTGTGATACATAAATATCTAATTATGAACAAAGTATGGCTAATGTATGTAAGCTACAAATATTCTACATTCTTCCTGTGCTTCTTAACTAGCATGCATTGGTAAACCAACCTGGATAATGCATGGTCTTTGAAAGTCAATTCTGGAGAAAACAGTTGATCTTCAATAGGTGTCTTATTCATCATTTCAAAAATAGAGGTCTGAAATACCATCTAAAAATTAAAAAATAATCTAAGTGTCTCCAATAGGATGCCTCCACAGCCTTATTCCATCAAATAGTTGGCACTTACCATGTGAACATGTCTTTGTATGGTTTTCAAGGTCAGCAGATTTGAAAGATAATGCCAGACATGATCCCATTGGTATTCTTCAATTTCAATCTTGGCTTTTTCCACTGTCAGTCTGGGAATTCTTCACTGTCAGTCTTCGAATTCTTCCCTTTCAGTCTTTAGATGAAGTCATCTCCTTAATGGCAGAAGAAGTTTTATAAAAATTATTACTACAAGTGTGTGAATCAGTTCTGTACCCTTCTCCCACCCCCCATTTCTGAATCAATTTCTGTCACTAGCTTAATAAGCGTGTGTAGCATCTTGTGTTATGTTCTATCAATCAAGTGTGAAGATGAGTCATATTGAGCAGAACAAACCTCTAATGTGTGACTTTGAACCATAGTCATGCTAGAGGATAGTTATGCTAGAGGATCCCTTTCTGAGTATTTACATTTTAAGTAATGTGTAAACTAAATACTAGTTTTGAAAATGTATACCATATGATGTATTTGTGTACAATTCATGCCAGCAACAGTCCATACATTTATACTTACCAGCTGATGTTCTCTTTAAAAACCAGGTGGCAAAGACTCGATACAGGACCCAATGACCAGAGCATCACCTATATTAATAAATGAAACACATTTTTAGCATTTGATGAACAATCCTAACATGTTTGCACAATTCTCTACTTGTCATTTCCCTAGAGTTCACATCTATTGACAATACTCCAATCTAACTTCTATTATTTACCGTCTAAAGTGGCGGTTGATGATGTCTGCTCTGACATTGAGCCCCTCGTCCTGGAATGGCCCCTCTAGAAATGGATCGTCCTCCTCATCTTTGAGGAGGTTTCCGGGCGCCTGGACGGCCTGCAGCATCCCAGCCCGTTGTGCAATATTATGCAGGACACTACAGGCTATAACGATCTTAGCCACCTTCTTTGGGCTGTACTGGAGGGCTCCTCCCGACCTGTCAAGGCACCTGAATCTCATTTTCAGGAGCCTGAACATTCTTTCAACCACAGCCCTGGTTCTCTTATGCGCCCTATTGTAGCGCTCCTGAGCCACATCAGTAGGGCTACGTAAGGGAGTAATAAGCCAAGGCCGGCTCATGTAACCAGAATCACCTATAAATGATGAACAGAACATAATTCAAACTGAATCCTCAAAATTGTATTTCGATTCCAAAAAAAGTTTGTGTACACGATAATTCACTAGCAAATGTTTATTTTTTAAAAGAATAATCTAGTTCAATATTATTCTCTATCTTCCCATTTCAGCTAAGACATGCTACATATGCGTATTTCGCCTAAACCAGACCTTGTGTAAAATACCAACTAAATGGTTACATTGCATTCTCTATCTGAGCATTTAAGGTAAGACATTCTACATATCTGCTTTGAACTAAAAGTAGACATTAGCGGAAAGAGACAATGACATGGTTAAATTGCATTTGCTAATATCTTCCCATTTCAGCTAAGACATGCTACATATGCGTATTTCGCCTAAACCAGACCTTGTGTAAAATACCAACTAAATGGTTACATTGCATTCTCTATCTGAGCATTTAAGGTAAGACATGCTACATATCTGCCTTGAACTAAAAGTAGACATTAGCGGAAAGAGACAATGACATGGTTAAATTGCATTTGCTAATATCTTCCCATTTCAGCTAAGACATGCTACATATGCGTATTTCACCTAAACCAGACCTTGTGTAAAATACCAACTAAATGGTTACATTGCATTCTCTATCTGAGCATTTAAAGTAAGACATGCTACATATCTGCCTTGAACTAAAAGTAGACATTAGCGGAAAGAGACAATGACATGGTTAAATTGCATTTGCTAATATCTTCCCATTTCAGCTAAGACATGCTACATATGCGTATTTCGCCTAAACCAGACCTTGTGTAAAATACCAACTAAATGGTTACATTGCATTCTCTATCAGAGCATTTAAGATAAGACATGCTACATATCTGCATTGAACTAAAAGTAGACATTAGCGGAAATATAAATAAATGGTTAAATTGCATCCTATAGCTGAACATTACGCTAACATTTTAAGACTACAGTGGCAATTGTCTAACTAATTAACCATGTTGTGCACAAATACTCACCAACGAGATAACCAGGGGGCATTTGTCTTTCCTCAAACTGCCGCCACAGGGTGGACAGAGAGAGGATGCGGGCATCATGACAAGCCCCTCCAAAATTCGCACACACGTGCATAATCCTCATCCGTGCGTCACAAACATACTGCACGTTGAGGCTATGAAAATGTTTGCGATTTCTGAAGGGCAAGCCATCAATTGGAGCATGCAGCGCAATGTGGGTACAATCAATGGCTCCCAAGACATTGGGCAATTCAGCAATATCAAAGAATTCCCGCTTCAGGCGCCTCCAATCACCATCATTCTGTGGGAATCCTATGTAGTGCTTACTGATACGTACCATGGCGTCCAGAAAGTTATCAAACACCACAGAGAATGTACCTTGAGACAGGCCATGCATGTACATTTCTCCTGATTGAAAACTCCCGGAGGCCAGGACGTATAGACAACTTAGCATCTTACTCATGCCGGGAACAGCAGTCCTTATTCTTATACGTGGCTCCAAATGAGGTTTAGGAAGATCGTAAAGGCCAATGAGCTGTTCGCGATTGAGCCGATACTTATCATAAACCTCAAAGTCGCTCATGTTTTCCAAGGTGGGTCTCACCCTGTAGACACGAGGACCTCGAACCAGACGACCCCTTCGTCTCAGTCTGAGCCATCGAGGCTGCCTGATTCTATCAACAGCTAGTTCGCCAATAGCAGCACCAGCAGCGTCTACCATATCATCATCCATATTTCCAAACAGCAGAGCAAGGAGTAACAGGGTATGCAAATTGATATGATGTTGATCACCATGGATGCTTTGGCCATGTTGTTTGGGGGATTTATAGTACAATTAGTCCAATGGTAGTGAGTTTGTAATGATTGCTAATTGTATTCACTTGTTTGTATGTGAGCGGCGCGAATGCTTTCAAAGTGGGCGTTTTTTTAGGTGTTTGCTGAAATGTTGTTTTCCACCAATGAATCTCAATGTGAAAGTATCAAATATCACACATACAGTGCATGTTTGTAATGTTTGATCATATGCGTAATAAATATTTATTAAACGCGATCTTATAGTAAAAAGCACACGTCCAGGCTAACATGAATGAAAGTGCATAGTTGTGTATAATGTGCATAGAATGTGATCGATCAATGTTGCTGCAATATTGTTTGTAAACAATAAAGTAACATCTGCCATCTGTAGTATTGTATATATAAGTGATTGCCGAGATGTCAATATTGTATGTGTCCCTTTAAAATCGCAATAATAATTCAGAACTTCCCGTCTGCCATCTGTAGTATTGTATATATAAGTGATTGCCGAGATGTCAATATTGTATGCGTCCCATTAAAATCGCACTAATACTGAAGAACTTCCGGCTGTCATCTGTAGTATTGTATATATAAGTGATTGCCGAGCTGTCAACATTGTACGCGTCCCATTAAAATCTGCATAATAATTCTGAACTTCCGGCTGTCATCTGTAGTATTGTATATATAAGTGATTGCCGAGATGTCAATATTGTATGCGTCCCATTAAAATTGCACTAATACTGAAGAACTTCCGGCTGTCATCTGTAGTATTGTATATATAAGTGATTGCCGAGCTGTCAATATTGTACGCGTCCCATTAAAATCTGCATAATAATTCAGAACTTCTCGTCTGCCATCTGTAGTATTGTCTATATATAAGTGATTGCCAAGATGTCAATATTGAACACATCCCATTAAAATGGCACTAATACTGAAGAATTTCCGGCTGTCATCTGTAGTATTGTATATATAAGTGATTGCCGAGATGTCAATATTGTATGCGTCCCTTTAAAATCGCAATAATAATTCAGAACTTCCCGTCTGCCATCTGTAGTATTATATATATAAGTGATTGCCGAGATGTCAATATTGTATGCGTCCCATTAAAATCGCACTAATACTGAAGAACTTCCGGCTGTCATCTGTAGTATTGTATATATAAGTGATTGCCGAGCTGTCAATATTGTACGCGTCCCATTAAAATCTGCATAATAATTCTGAACTTCCGGCTGTCATCTGTAGTATTCTATATATAAGTGATTGCCGAGATGTCAATATTGTACGCGTCCCATTAAAATCTGCATAATAATTCTGAACTTCCGGCTGTCATCTGTAGTATTCTATATATAAGTGATTGCCGAGCTGTCAATATTGTACGCGTCCCATTAAAATCTGCATAATAATTCTGAACTTCCGGCTGTCATCTGTAGTATTCTATATATAAGTGATTGCCGAGATGTCAATATTGTATGCGTCCCATTAAAATCGCACTAATACTGAAGAACTTCCGGCTGTCATCTGTAGTATTGTATATATAAGTGATTGCCGAGCTGTCAATATTGTACGCGTCCCATTAAAATCTGCATAATAATTCTGAACTTCCGGCTGTCATCTGTAGTATTGTATATATAAGTGATTGCCGAGATGTCAATATTGTATGCGTCCCATTAAAATTGCACTAATACTGAAGAACTTCCGGCTGTCATCTGTAGTATTGTATATATAAGTGATTGCCGAGCTATCAATATTGTACGCGTCCCATTAAAATCTGCATAATAATTCTGAACTTCCGGCTGTCATCTGTAGTATTGAATATATAAGTGATTGCCGAGATGTCAATATTGTATGCGTCCCTTTAAAATCGCAATAATAATTCAGAACTTCCCGTCTGCCATCTGTAGTATTGTCTATATATAAGTGATTGCCGAGATGTCAATATTGTACACATCCCATTAAAATGGCACTAATACTGAAGAACTTCCGGCTGTCATCTGTAGTATTGTATATATAAGTGATTGCCGAGCTGTCAATATTGTATGCGTCCCATTAAAATGGCACTAATACTGAATAACTTCCGGCTGTCATCTGTAGTATTGTGTATATATAAGTGATTGCCGAGATGTCAATATTGTACACGTCCCATTCAAATGGCACTAATACTGAAGAACTTCCGGCTGTCATCTGTAGTATTGTGTATATATAAGTGATTGCCGAGCTGACAATATTTATTAATTGTCCCATTCAAATCGCCCTAATAATGCTGTTCAAAACTGTTGTTTACGTATATGTAGTATTGTAGTATTGAGTGGTAAATTTCTGAAAGGGGCGGTACAGTCGTGAATCTGTAATGTGTATGGTTGAATCTTCTAATGACATTATCATATTATTAACCTGCCTATGTAGTTCTGAAATCCTCATTGTGTTGTTGTATTGTACTACATTGTTATTGTGTGCTGAATAAAATATAAATGTGTGCTTTGTGGTTGCGTGATGCGTGTTATGTACATATACGTATATGTTGTGATTGTGTCCCACATATGCTGACTTCTATATAGCGGTCTGGCATTGTTGTTCCTTCCCATAAAGTGACAGCTGTAATCTGTTGTATTGATGTTATTCTTGTACGTAATTCCTAATGGTTTATTGTGATCGAATCATAATGTTAAAAGTACAGTAAAATCCATATGTTCTGTTTTGTGATTCCTAGAGAGAATGTAATGTGTTTTTCCCCCATCATTTGAATGCACATGTATGAGTGAATGATAAAAGTAATGTATGTGCATCCATGAAGGATCATGTGTTAAGCCTATGTAGATATGCTGTTGCTGCAAGCATATGAGTTGAATAAATGAAATGCAATAATAAAGGTAAATGAGAGGTGTTTCCCATTGTCTACTGTTTGTGAATCCTGAAATGTTTTAATTATTTTTGTGTCCGTTTTAAAAAAAAAAATATTTTTAAAAATATGTTTGTTACTAGTGATGTTGATTTGTAGTTGATGTAATGTAAAAGTATCAAACAATATAATGCTGTTGTGAAGATTCAATAAGTAAAATCCATAAGTCCACCATAGGGAAATAGGCATTTCTTGATATATTTGTCATAGCTGGGTCTAACGCAGAAAAGCATTTTTTTTTTTTAAGATTTCTAGCGCTGGTATTTGGAGTTTTTTGGTCTACGCTTTTTGCGTGCGTTATGGAAATCTGTCTGTCGCGTGCACGAGCACGTCTTCCCCATAGAAGTCAATGGAGGCTCAAAATTTGTGTGTAAATAAAATCCAAGACTGGTTTTGAGCGTAAAGTGAGTGACGTCATGAGCTTGTGTGAAAAAGTAGCTAAATCGTGTTCATTTTGTAATAAATAACTTGTTTGGGTATGTAATGTGGTGTATATTGTTTGTATGCATCGATGAGTGTATGTTTGTGATAATATTATTAGTTATATGAAGCTATATGAGTGTGTTTTTCCGTCTGTCAATGTAAGTCAATAGCAAAATGGATTTGTGTTGTTTTTTTTCTAACACCTGAGATCTCGCAACTTTGATCCTTTCTATTTTGAAGAAAAAATATTAAATCTGAAAAATAAATATAGTGTAGTGTTTGTATGAGTGTAAGTGTACTTTGTGTAATATTTGTTTTGTGATTCGTGGATGTTTATTTTGTCGGTAGATGTTAACTACTGGGTCTGAGCTGTCGGTAGAGATTTGTGCGTTGGGAGATTTTTGAGTGTCGGTAACTAAACTCTAAATACCGGAGGGCGGTAAAAACAAGCGTTAGAAGCCCTATACGCTGGTTTTGACGGCTAACGCCAAACTCTAAATCTAGGCCTAAGTAAACAATAGTTAGCATAAAAAATGTTTAAAAATTGCTGGCAAGTTTTTTAAAATAATTTTCAAAAATAAGCAAAATTACTTACATAGCTATGCTGTCTGGAGAAGTCTGATCCACCTCCCTTTATCAGTGTTTAGCATCAGAAACACAGGCATTGTACAACAGCTTATTTGCTTCAAGGCATGCTCCAGCAAATAATCACCTAGATTACAAGTTTTTCGCTATAGAGGGTAGTTAAAGAACGCAACAAAAGTTGCGTTATTTCACCCTCCATAGCGCTGCCATTACGAGTTTTAGAAAAGACGGCTTGTGCATGCTATATGGTTGCGTTGAGCTCCATACCGCACAAAATACAAGCGCTGCTTTGATATGCTTGTACACGCTTTCCCCATAGACATCAATGAGGAGAGAGTGTTAGAAAAATACCTAACACCTGAAGCACAGAATAAAAAGCTCCGTAACGCAACCCCATTGATGACTATGGGGACAAAAAAGTTGTTTAAACCTAACACCCTAACATAACCCCCACGTCTAAATACCCCTAATCTGCTGCCCTTGACATTGTGACACCTACATAAAGTTATTAACCCCTAATCTGCCGCTCCCGATATCGCTGCCACCGAAATAAATCTATTAACCTCTAATCTGCCGCTCCCAATATCGCCTCCACTATACTAAAGTTATTAACCCCTATTCCCCCACACCCCAACATCGCCCACACTATAATAAATATATTAACCCCTATTCCGCCGCTCCTCGACATCGCCGCCACTAAATAAAGTTATTAACCCCTTAACCTCTGGACTGCCACATCACTACCACTAAATAAACCTATTAACCCCTAAACCGCCAGCCCCCCACATCGCAACAACCTAAATTAAACAATTAACCCCTAAACCTAACCCTAACACCCCCTAACTTTAACATAATTAAAATAGAGCTAAATTAAAGTTACAATTATTAACTAAATAATACCTATTTAAAGCTAAAAACAAACTTACCTGTGAAATAAAACCTAAGATAGCTACAATATAACTAATAGTCATATTGTAGCTAGCTTAGGTTTTATTTTTATTTCACAGGTAAGTTTGTATTTATTTTAACTAGGTAGACTAGTTTGTAAATAGTTATTAACTATTTACTAACTACCTAGTTAAAATAAATACAAACTTACCTGTGAAATAAAACCTAAGCTGCCTTACACTAAAACCTAACATTACAAACAATAAAAAACACTAAAATTACAAAAAATAAAAAAAAACTACCATTACAAAAAAATAACAAACGAAATTATCCAAAACAAAAAAAATATTCCTATTCTAATACCCTTTAAAAAAAAAAAAACACCCCAAAATAAAAAACCCTAATCTATAATAAACTACCAAGGGCCTTTTGTAGGGCATTGCCCTAAAGAAATCAGCTCTTTTTCTACAAAAGAAAAACAAACCCCTTCTAATAGTATACAAACCCCCACCCCCAAACCCACAAAATAAAAATAAAGTAAAACCTAATCTACCCATTGCCCTGCAAAGGGCATTTGTATGGGCATTGCCCTTAAAAGGGAATTCAGCTCTTTTGCTGCCCATTAAAAATAAAAAATGGCTATGCTAAAAAAATTCAGCTCTTTTAAGAAATGCCCTAAACTAAAAACACCCCAAAAAACCTTAAAAAACCCTAATACTAACCCCTCTTAAGGTACTCAAAGTTGCTGAAGTCCCGCTTGAACGACATTCATCCCGGCGGCTCCATCTTCATCCAGGCGGCTCCATCTTCATCCATCGCGGGACCGGCATCTTCTTCATCCCTGCGGAGGCGGATCGATCGATGTGCAGAGGCGGAGGTCCAGACGGAAAGTCCATCAATCTGACGTGGAGGTCCTCTTCATGCGATTGTCTTCCACACATTGAGGATTGAAATGCAAGTTACCCCTTTTATACTGGGGGTACCATTGCATTCCTATTGGCTGAACAATTTAAATCAGACAATAGGAATTAGGGCTGCTAAAATCCTATTGGTTGTTCAAATCAGCCAATAGAATTTAGGCAGCTCTCATCCTATTGGCTGATTTGAATTTTTGAGCCAACAGGAATGCAACGGTACCCCAATATAAAAGGGGTACCTTGCATTCAAGCTTCCATGTGCGGCGACGATCGCGTGAAGAGGAGCCTCCACACCGCTGAGGATCACTGCCGGTCTGGACCACCACCCCGAATCCGTGCATCGGGGAAGACCGCTCCGCACCTTCGGGAAGAAGATAGAAGATGGTCCTGCGATGGATGAAGATGTCGTCGCCTGGATGAAGAATTTTTGCAGCCTGGATGAAGATGAATGTCCGGACTGGGGTTAGTGTAAGGTTTTCTTTTTTTTGTTTTTTTTTATAGATTAAGGATTTTTTCTTTTTATAGGTGCAAAAGAGCTAATTGCCCCAGTAAATGAGCCCATACAAATACCCCTTTAGGGGCAATGGGTAGCTTAGGTTTTTTTATAGACTTAGATTTTTTTATTTTGGGGGTTTGGTTGGGTGGGGGGTTTACTGTTAGGGGCTATTTTGTAATTTTTTGTAGGTAAAAGAACTGTTTAACTTTTAAGGGCTATTGGTAGTTCATTGATAGATTAGGGCGTGTTTTTATTTTGGGGTGGCTTTTTTGTTTTTATAGGGGTATTGGATTAGGTTTAATTTTTATTATTTTGGATAATTTCGTTTATAATTTTTTGTAATCTTAGTGTTTTTTTATTTTTCGTAATTTTAGTGTGTGTTTTTTTGGAGAAGTAAGTTTATTTTACTGTTTTGTAGTGTTAAGTTTTTTTTAATTTTGTAATTTCGTTTTTTTTATTTTATTAAAATAGTAACGTTAGGTTAATTTAAAGTTTAATCTTAGTTTTTTTTATTTCACAGGTAAGTTTTTATTTATTTTAATAAAGTTATATTGTAAGTTTAGTATAACGTTAGGGGGGTCTTAGGTTTAGGGGGTTAATAATTTAATTTAAGTGATTTGCGATGTAGGGGGCCAGCAGCTTAGGGGTTAATAGGTTTTGTTTATTATTTGCAATGTTGGGGCCAGCGGTTTAGGGGTTAATAGGTTTATTATAGTAGTTGATGATGTGGGAGGTAGGCGGTTTAGGGGTTAATACGTTTATTTAATGTTGGTGATGTGGGGGCCGGCATTTTAGGGGTTAATAGGTTTATTTAGGTTTAGGGATTCGGAGGTGGCAGTTTTGGGGTTAATATCTTTATTTAGTGTCGGCGATGTCGGTGGGTGGCGAATTAGGGGTTATTAAACTAGGGGTTTATGTTAGGGTGTTTAGTTTTTTAAATAACTTTCTTATCCCCATACACATCAATGGGATTGCGTTACGGTGATCTCCATTCCGCGATCACTAGAATTTGTTTTTTTTTACACTTTATCTCCATTGATGTCTATGGGGGAAAACGTGCACAAGCATGTAAAGTCAAGCCTTGGGTTTTGTGTGGTAAGCTTATAGCACCATATCGCACAAAAACCAAGGTTTTTCAGTAACTTGTAATGGCAGTGCTATGGAGAGTGCGATATCGCTCATTTTTTGCATTATTTACGCACCGTGTATAGCGCACAACTTGTAATCTTGGTGAGTGATAGCAAGAGAATGAAGGAAAATGTATAATAATAGTAAATTGGAAAGTTGTTAAAAATGGTATGCTCTATCTGAATCATAAAAGAAAAAATTTGAGTTTAGCATCCCTTTAAATGCAAACTTCATTGGTGTCATTGGGCTTACTTACCTGAGGCCCGATCAATCTTCTCCTCGTCATGCTACTGCTGAACCACCTCTACATGGGCACAGCGCACAAGCGGTCATGCACAATAGCACTCGGACAGGCAAGTCTGGTATATCAGAGGTGTGGAGCGTGGGCCTGTCAGAGTGAGAAGTGGGGGTATGTCGGGTTGCAGCCCACCAGTAGGGCTGTCACAGGCTGTTATTGTGCTGCGGCCCCGCTGTTGAGAAGCACGGTGCTAGAAAATGCTCTAATGTATTTGAACAGTTTATTATTGCACAATTGCTTAATTATGTGCGTTTTGTATTCTTTAAATTGAGGTTCTAGGCAAACATACAGCAAATGCTAACAGGTCACATAGATAAAATTAGCACTAAATTAACAATTCACATATTGAAATATGACTTTTACAGAACGTCCATAACAATGATATTGCTCATATCTCGCCTATCTAATTGTCTAATTAGAAAATAAGTGATGATGTATTTATCAATAATAAAAAATTGCAAACCTAGCAAATCAAACACCTCATAATAGTGTAGATTTCTAATAACAGGAAGGAGCCACTCTTCCATTCTAGCATAACCTAATAAAGAAAACTTACCAGAGGAGATTAGTGTGGAAGAGGCCACCATTAGACCTTAACACCATCCCCTTGTACCAGAGGCGTAACTAGAAACCACAGGGCCCAGGTTCAAGAATCTAAGAAGGGCCCCCACCCCCAAAAAAGGTGAATTTGATACATATTTTACACTGTGCCCACAGTCTGTGAGATGGTCTGACCCCCTATTACTTTATATAGTGACACTGTTTAACCCACCCTGTACTGTATATAGTGAGTTAGTGACACAGTCTGTAAACTGCCGGTAAGATGGCTGGCCTGACCCTACCTGCCCCAGTACTTTATAAAGTGACCACAGCAGTCTGTGACATGGTCCTGCCCCCCCCCGTATTGTATATAGTGGTACTGTATAGTGACACTGTTCACCCCCAGCCCCCCATGCTGTAGTAACAAGGTCTGTAATTTGCTGGTTCTACAACCATACACACACACACACACACACATACATGCATAAATACACACACAGTCACATACATACATACACGCACACACACATAAACACAAATGGGTAAAACAGAAACACTAACCCCTGTAGTCAGAGACACTAGTGAAGCATCCCATCACACTCACATAATATCAGTGCAGTCAGTGGCAGGTCAACATTTTTTATTAGAAAAAAAATATTTTTTTTAAATTTATTTATTTATTAAGCTGGGCCCCCACCCTCGGAAGCCCGGTAGCAGTTGCGTATCGGAACCCCCTGTAGTTCCGCCCCTGCCTAGTACTATAATTTAAGCTGGGCTAGAAACAAGAAATAGGTGAACATGTGGGGACCAATTGCTCTCTAAATAATATGGCTACTAGTGAGAGTAAACAGTTTGGGAAGAATACTGAGTCAGGGAAATCCTTCAAATATATACTCTAGCTGAAGGGTTACTACTCAAAGATAGCAATAATAAAGGTCATTAAACTCATGAGAGGAGCCCATGTGTGCCAATGCTTATGGTGAAAGAGACAAAGTCAATGTAGGGAGAGAGACCTCAGATATGGGGCATACATGTATACATATGTATTAGAATAAAAAGCCACATCCAATCAAAATCATGCTCGCTTCAAACCCCCTCTATGCATCTCTGGGTCAATCTCTAACCTGATGATCTGTTCAGCGAATCCCTCCAACAGCCGATATAATCACAGATGATCCGGTCTTCAGTAAGGTAATAAGACGTCTTCCAAACGATATCCCTCTGATGCTGGAAAGTAGGTGTGTCTATAATTGATGACAGTACCAGACACTCTGAAAAGAACTCACCCCGTAGTGTTCCAGTTAATCCTCCTGCTAATCACCAAGTTGTGGGCGCATACGTTGTACCATTCGTTCCTGAACTGCTGCGGTGAGATCAGAGCGGGGCCTTTCTGTTGTAGATGCACTCGGTATTGCTCCAGGCTGTCTTCCTCTAGAATGCCAAAACGTGGGCATGACATGGGTGTGCGCTGCACTGGCCAATCCATTACAGCAAGGATCAGTATGTAGTGCAGGTTAGAAATCCTAAACGGCTTCAGTCCGTAGCATTATAAATGGGCTCAAAACTCTCATGGAAGTAGGCAAGGGTGGATGATTGCTCTATGCTGGACAAGATAGACAAAAATAGAAAAAAGGTAGCAGAGCAATATCCAATTATATAAAACGTAGCTTTTATTGTATCCAAACAAGAGTAATAAAAGTCCATAATCACACCAACAAAGTATTAAAACAAAAAAGATCAAAAACAGATGTGTAGGTAAAGCTTACGCATTTCAGCTAAAGAGCCGTAATCATAGCTTAACTTAGAAGTGAGAAACTCACTACTTATTTCCTTACCTAAACAGCTATTGGTTAAAACACAAAACACTCACAGCTGAATGATAATTTGTTAAACAAGCCCAAGGGTGTAACCCCCATATCCTAATATGAAACTTTATAATTATAATACAGGTTTATATTTTTACAAAACGTCTTACTGATCATTATATCGGTACCTGTTTATTGAGACAGTATAAAAGTCTATACAGATTTGCCACAGATGCACAATTATTTACAAAAACGGAAAAAAGAAGAAGAAAAAAGTATATTACATTTCTAGCTACAGACCTATGTTAATTACAAAGTCTCAAAAGAGTATAGCCGATGGTAGTAACAGCTACATATAGCTTATTGTAAATCAAATATGTCTTACAAACCATATATATACACACATCATGAGCCATAGCAACTTCAAAACATATATATTGATCCATGTATCATTGAAGAGAGAAAAGAAAGGAAACATCTTTATACTAATAGAACAAGGACATGTTGCCATAATCTCTGTTTATATACCTATAGAGTAAAATATTAGGTCCCTAACGTCATAGGCAATGCTCATACTCCTTAAACTATAGCAATACTAATAATAAATCCATAAGGAATAACAGTACTTCAATAGTAAAAAATGCACATACATATACATACTATATATATTTTCCACCATAATAACTATCTAAGCACCTATGGGGTATCGAACCCAGGACCTCAGCTTTATGTATTCTTAACCACTGTGCTACAGCAATACCGGTAAAAGATCCATAAAGGATATTGGTATCATACCACAACACTATAAGGGGAATGCTGACGCACAGAGGCCAGAATAACACGACAACCATATCTGTACATTATGACAAACCTGCAAACTAAGTTGAGTAAATGTATATACAATTCTAAGTCTGCCAATGATTGATCAGATCATATTCCGAGTTAAATCCTGCCGGAACTCGCGTTTCAAGCCTGAAGATCCAATACATTTCATTTTTGCTAAGGATCTTATTCTTATCTCCCCCTCTTTTAGGAAGTTTAGTTTTGTCGATTGTTTGCCATCTGAAAGAGTCCAAGCTTTTGTTATGACAGAGGGCAAAATGTTGGACAAGTGGGGTAGTAGATTTACCAATCGAGATGGTAGAGAAATGCTCTCTAATTTTAGACCCCATATCACGTGTCGTTTGTCCAACACTGTCGTCTGCACAAAATACAAGTAATGACATAAGTAACATAGGTAGAATTACAATTGAGACACTGTTTGATGTCAAAAGATTCTTGTGTTACTTCAGATTTAAATGTCTTAGACAATATGGCATAATCACAGGGTCTGCATTTATTCCTACCACATCTAAACATGCCCAAATGGGTTAACCATGAGCTTTTATTTGTTTGTAGTGGGGGTAGATCTGACAGAGAGATTATGTTGCCAATAGTCTTACCTCGTCTAAAAGAACATCTGATGCCCTCATCTACACAAGCTGTTAGTTTGTCATCGGCAACAAGAAGTTTGAAGTGTTTCTTCACTATCCTAAAAACTTGTCTGTATTGGGCACTATGTCCTGTGACAAAAGTCACACCTCTAAATTGATGAATGATCTCATTAGAGGGGCCCTCAGTAGAGTCCCGTAAAAGGTGATCTCGCTCAATCCCAGCCACTTCCATACGGGCTTGGTCTATGACTATTTGAGTACCCCGTTTGTTTCAGACATGAACTTAATTCATCTACTCTATTTCGATAAAGGCTCGAATTACTGCAGTTTCTTTTCAAACATAGGTAAACCTGACTGTCCATTTGAACAGGCATGTGATGTTGTCACACTTGAAAGTATCCTATGGGATGAAAGCGGAGCAGTAAGGGAGGAGGGAGATCATAATAAATTCTGTGGCTTCAAAAATTCCTCCACTTTTTACCCCATACAGAGAAGGGGTACTATTCTGGAAACCTTCTATAAAAGGGTTGAAAATTTCCTGAAATCTCTGCACTCGCGCATTTTAAGTGAGGGCAATCCATCTAATTTAACTTTTTTTGAGAGAAAAGCATTGAATGATTTGAAACAATGTAAAGATATAGTGATTCAATCTTCGGATAAGGCGGGATCAGTTGTAGTCTTTACCAGGGATACCTACATTCAGGAAGCAAGACGGCAGCTTGAGGATGTTCACAACTATAGAATTTTGCCCTCTGACCCTACCAAGATTTTTCAAAAAAAGCTATCACAACTCTTAGACAATGCCAGAGAGAAAGGTTTCATTGATGACAAGACAGCTGATTTCCTGTATGTACCTAACTCAGTAGTGCCTATTTTCCATTACCTCCCTATGGTGCACAAATCCTTAAAGGGACAGTTAATTTGCCATGGAGACAGCTCTTATTGGCTAAACTGAAAGTCTGTGAAAAGAACTAGAATAAGGGGGCAGTCTGCTGAGGCTTAGATACAAGTTAATTACAGAGGTAAAACATGTATAATTATAACTGTGTTGGTAATGCAAAACTGTGGAATTGGTAATTAAGGGATTATCTATCTTTTTAAACAACAAAAATTCTGGTGTTGACTGTCCCTTTAAGGGAGGTGAAGAGTCGTCCGATAGTGAGCGGCATAGGCTCACTATTGGAGCATTTATCCCAGTGGTTAGATGCAATTTTTCGCCCCCTGGTGGTCAAATTAAATAGCTACTTGAGAGACACAGAGCACAGTTGGAAGCTGGTGAGTGACATTGAATGGGTTCCCACAACGTATTCTTGGCTCTCTATTGATGTAGTCGCCCTATATTCATCTATACCTCATCATAGAGGCTTGGAAGCTATACGTTTCTTCCTGAAGGAATATTCTGACTACACTGCAGAGTTTCAGGAATTTGTAATCGAGGTCACCGATTTTTTGCTCACACATAATTTCTTTAAGTTTGAGGGCACTTTCTACCTCCAGATATGTGGGACAGCTATGGGGGCGAAATTCGCCCCCTCTTACGGCAACCTATTTTAAGGTATAGCAAACCCTATAGAGATTGTATTTCTTTCATGTAATTGGCAAGAGTCCATGAGCTAGTGACGTATGGGATATACAATCCAACCAGGAGGGGTAAAGTTTCCCAAACCTCAAAATGCCTACAAATACACCCCTCACCACACCCACAATTTAGTTTTTACAAACTTTGCCTCTTATGGAGGTGGTGAAGTAAGTTTGTGCTAAGATTTCTACGTTGATATGCGCTTCTCAGCATTTTGAAGCCCGTTTCCTCTCAGAGTACAGTGAATGTCAGAGGGATGTGAAGGGAATATCACCTATTGAATGCAATGGTTTTCCTTGCGGGAGATCTATTGCATAGGTTCTCTGTTATCGGTCGTAGAGATTTATCTCCTACCTCCCTTATTCAGATCGACGATATACTCTCATATTCCATTACCTCTACTGATAACCGTTTCAGTACTGGTTTGGCTATCTGCTATATGTGGATGGGTGTCTTTCGGTAAGTATGTTTTCATTACTTAAGACACTCTCAGCTATGGTTTGGCACTTTATGCATTAATATAAAGTTCTAAATATATATATTGTACTTATATTTGCCATGAGTCAGGTTTATGTATATTTCCTTTTGCAGAATATCAGTTTCATATTTGGGAAAAAACATATTTAGGAAATATTTGTCTTATCTGGTGTAATAGTACAATGCCTGTTGTTCCTTCAACATCTAATGTACATGATATACCTGTGAATATAAAAGATTTTATTGCTGATGCGATTCAGAAGGCTTTGTCTGCCATCTGCCTTCTAATAAATGTAAAAGGTCTTTTAAAACTTCTCATAAGGTTGATGAAATTTCAAATGACCAACAACATACTGAATTATCCTCCTCTGATGAGGATCTATCTGATTCAGAAGATCCTTCCTCAGATATTGACACTGACAAATCTACTTATTTATTTAAAATGGAGTATATTCGTTCCTTTTTAAAATAGGTGTTGATTACATTGGATAATGAGGAGACTAGTCCTCTTGATATTAAAACTAGTAAACGTTTAAATTCTGTTTATAGACCTCCTGTGGTTACTACAGAGGTTTTACCAGTTCCTGATGCTATTTCTGATATGATTTCTAAGGAATGGAATAGGCCTGGTACTTTTTTTATTCCTTCTTCAAGGTTTAAAAAATCATATCCTTTGCCAGCAGTTAGATTGGAGTTTTGGGAAAAGATCCCCAAAGTTGATGGGGCTATTTCTACTCTTGCTAAACGTACTACTATTCCTATGGAGGATAGTACTTCTTTTAAAAACCCTTTAGATAGGAAACTTAAATCTTATCTAAGGAAAGCTTATTTATATTCTGGCTATCTTCTCAGGCCTGCCATTTCTATGGCTGATGTTGCAGCTGCATCAACTTTTTGGTTGGAAAGTCTAGCGCAACAGGAAATGGATCCTGATTTGTCTAGCATTGTTCGCTTGCTTTAACATGCTAATCATTTTATCTGTGATGCCATTTTTTATATAATCAAAATTGATGTTAAAGGGACAGTCAAGTCCAAAAAAAACTTTCATGATTTAAATAGGGCATGCAATTTTAAACAACTTCCCAATTTACTTTTATCACCAATTTTGCTTTGTTCTCTTGGTATTCTTAGTTGAAAGCTAAAACTATATGCTAATTTCTTAGACCTTGAAGACTGCCTCTAATCTGAATACATTTTGACCACTAGAGGACATTAGTTCACATGTTTCATATAGATAACGTTGAGCTCATGCACGTAAAGTGACCTAGGAGTGAGCACTCATTGGCTAAACTGCATGTCTGTCAAAAGAACTGAAATAAGGGGGCAGTCAGCAGAAGCTTAGATACAAGATAATTACAGAGGTAAAAAGTATATTAATATAACTGTGTTGGTTGTGCAAAACTGGGGAATAGGTAATAAAGGGATTATCTTTCTTTTTAAACAACAAAAATTCTGGTGTTGACTGTTCCTTTAAATATATATCTTTAGCTATTTTAGCTAGAAGAGCTTTGTGGCTCAAATATTGGAATGCTGACATGGTATCTAAGTCTAGATTACTATCGCTTTCTTTCCAAGGTAATAAGTTATTTGGTTCTCATTTGGATTCGATTATTTCAACTGTCACTGGGGGGAAGGGAGTTTTTTTGCCTCAGGATAAAAAACCTAAGGGTAAATCTAAAGCTTCTAACCGTTTTCATTCATTAGAAACAGAAACCTAATCCTTCCCCCAAAGAATCTGGTTCCAATTGGAAACCTTCTTCAAGTTGGAATAAATCCAGACAGTTTAATAAACCAAAACCAGCCCCCAAGTTTGCATGAAGGTGCGGCCCTCATTCCAGCTCAGCTGGTAGGGGGCAGATTAAGATTTTTTGGTGAGATTCTGTCCAAAATCAATGGATTCAGAGTATTGTCTCTCAATGGTACAGAATAGGATTCAGAGTAAGACCTCCTGTGAGAAGATATTTTCTCTCACGCATCCCAGCAAATCCAGTAAAGGTTTAGGCTTTTCTGAAGTGTGTTTCAGACCCGGAGGTTCAGGGGTAATCATACCAGTTCCGTTTCAAGAACAGGGTCTGGGGTTTTATTCAAATCTATTCATTGTCCCAAAGAAAGAAAATTCATTCAGGCCAGTTCTGGATCTGAAAATTTTGAATCGTTATGTAAGAGAGCCAACTTTCAAAATGGTGACTATAAGGACTATTCTGCTTTTTGTTCAGTAAGAGCATTATATGTCCACAATAGACTTACAGGATGCATATCTTCATATTCCAATTCATCCAGATCATTATCAGTTTCTGAGATTCTCTTTTCTAGACAAGCATTATCAATTTGACGCTCTTCCATTTGGCCTAGCGACAGCTCCAAGAATCTTTTCAAAGGTTCTCGTGCCCTACTCTCTGTAATCAAAGAACGGGGTATTGCTGTGTTTCCTTATTTTGACGATATCTTGGTACTAGCTCAGTCTTTACATTCTGCAGAATCTCACACAAATCAACTAGTGTTGTATCTTCAAAAACATGGTTGGAGGATCAATTTACCAAAAAGTTCCTTGATTCCTCAGACAAGGGTCACCTTTTTAGGTTTCCAGATAGATTCAGTGTCCATGACTCTGTCTCTAACAGACAAGAGACGAATAAAATTGGTTTCAGCTTGTCAGAACCTTGAGTCTCAATTATTCCCTTCAGTAGCTATGTGCATGGAAGTTTTAGGTCTCATGACTGCAGCATCGGACGTGATCCCCTTTGCTCGTTTTCATATGAGACCTCTCCAGATTTGTATGCTGAACCAATGGTGCAGGGATTATACAAAGATATCACAATTAATATCCTTAAATCCCAATGTTCGACTCTCTCTGACTTGGTGTTAAGATCACCATTGTATAGTTCAAGGGGCCTCTTTTCTTCATCCAACCTGGACTGTGATCACAACAGATACAAATCTTTCAGTTTGGGGAGCTGTCTGGGGATCTCTGACAGCACAAGGGGTTTGGAAACTTCAAGAGGCGAGGTTACCAATCAATATTTTAGAACTCCGTGCTATTTTCAGGGCTCTTCAAGTTTGGCCTCTGTTGAAGAGACAATATCACAACTGTGGCATATGTCAATCATTAGGTTGGGACTCACAGCCTCAAAGCTATGAAAGAAGTATCTCGGATACTTGCTTGGGCGGAATCCAGCTCCTGTCTAATTTCTGCAGTTCATATCCCAGGTATAGACAATTGGGAAGCGGATTATCTCAGCCATCAGACTTTACATCTGGGGGAGTGGTCGCTCCATCCAGATGTGTTTTGTCAAATTGTTCAGATGTGGGGTCTTCCAGAAATAGATTGGATGGCTTCTCATCTTAACTAGAAACTACCCAGGTACCTGTCCAGGTCCAGGGATCCTCAGGCGGAAGTGGTGGATGCGTTAGCAGTTCCTTGATGTTTCCAACCTGCTTATATCTTCCCGCCTCTGGTTCTTCTTCCAAGAGTGATTTCCAAGATCATCATGGAACAATCTTTGTGTTGCTGGTAGCTCCAGCATGGCCTCACAGATTTCGGTATGAGGATCTTGTTCGGATGTCCAGTTACCAACCTTGGCCACTTCCATTAAGGCCAGACCTTCTATCTCAAGGTCCGTTTTTCCATCAGTATCTAAAATCATTAAATTTGAAGGTATGGAAATTGAATGCCTAGTGCTTAGTCATAGAGGTTTCTCTGACTCAGTGATTAATACTATGTTACAGGCTTGTAAATCTGTTTCTAGGAAGATTTATTATCGAGTTTGGAAGACTTATATTCATGGTATTCTTCTCATAAATTCTCCTGGGATTCTTTTAGAATTCCTAGAATTTTACAGTTTCTTCAGGATGGTTTGGATAATGGTTTGTCTGTAAGTTCCTTGAAGGGACAAATCTCTGCTCTTTCTGTTTTAATTCACAGAAAGATTGCTAAGCTTCCTGATATGCACTGTTTTGTACAGGCTTTGGTCCATATCAAGCCTGTCATTAAATCAATCTCTCCTCCTTGGAGTCTTAATTTGGTTTTGAAGGCTTTACAGACTCCTAAGTTTGAGCCTATGCATTCTTTGGACATTAAACTACTTTCTTGGAAAGTGTTGTTCCTTTTGGCCATCTCTTCTGCTAGAAGAGTTTCCGAATTATCTGCTCTTTCTTGTGAATCTCCTTTTCTGATTTTCCATCAGGATAAGGCAGCTTTGCGGACTTCATTTAAATTTCTACCTAAGGTTGTGAATTCTAACAACATTAATAGAGAAATTGTTGTCCCTTCTTTGTGTCCTAATCCTAAGAATTCTTTGGAGATATCCTTACATTCTTTGGATGTGGTAAGAGCTTTGAAATATTATGTTGAAGCTACTAAAGATTTCAGGAAGACTTCTAGTCTATTTGTTATCTTTTCTGGTTGTAGGAAAAGTCAGAAGGCTTCTGCCATTTCCTTAGCATCTTGGTTAAAGCTTTTGATTCATCAGGCTTATTTGGAGTCGGGTCAGGCCCCGCCTCAGAGAATTACAGCTCATTCTACTAGATCAGTCTCCACTTTGTGGGCTTTTAAGAATGAAGCTTCAGTTGATCAGATTTGCAAAGCAGCAACTTGGTCTTCTCTGCATACATTTACTAAATTCTACCGTTTTTATGTATTTGCTTCTTTCGGAAGCAGTTTTTGGTTGAAATTTTTTTTAGGCAGCTGTTTCAGTTTGATTCCTCTGCTTATGTTTAAGTTATTTCTTTTCGCTATGAAAATAAATTTATAATTTGGGTTGTAGAATGGCTGTTATTATTTTATCCCTCCCTCTCTAGTGACTCTTCTGTGGAGTTCCACATCTTGGGTATTACTATCTCATACGTCACTAGCTAATGGACTCTTGCCAATTACATGAAAGAAAACATAATTTATGTAAGAACTTACCTAATAAATTAATTTCTTTCATATTAGCCAGAGTTCATGAGACCCACCATTTTTATGGTGGTTATGATTTTTTTGTTTAAAGCACAATTATTTCCAAATTCTTTTGTTGATGCTTTTTAATCCTTTTTTTATCACACCACTACTTGGCTATTCATTAAACTGAATTGTGGGTGTGGTGAAGGGTGTATTTGTAGGCATTTTGAGGTTTGGGAAACTTTGCCCCTCCTGGTAGGATTGTATATCCCATACGTCACTAGCTCATGGACTCTTGTCAATATGAAAGAAATTAATTTATCAAGAGATTTTACAAGACATATATCGATGATCTTATCTTTATCTTTAAAGGGGATTATCAAATGGCTAGTTCATTTGTGAATTGGCTTAATACAAACAATTTAAATCTTAAACAGACAGTCAACACCAGAATTTTTGTTGTTTTAAAAGATAGATAATCCCTTAATTACCAATTCCCCAGTTTTGCATAACCAAAACAGTTATAATTATACACGTTTTACGTCTGTAATTACCTTGTATTTAAGCTTCAGCAGACTGCCCCGTTATTTCAGTTCTTTTGACAGACTTGCATTTTAGCCAATCAGAGCTGTCTCCATCATAAATTCATGTGCATGAGCTCAATGTTATCTATATGAAGCACGTGAACTAATGCCCTCTAGTGCTGAAAAACTATCAAAATACATTTAGATTGCAGGCAGCCTTCAAGGTCTAAGAAATTAGCATATGAACCTAATAGGTTTAGATTTCAACTAAGAATACCAAGAGAACAAAGCAAAATTGGTGATAAAAGTAAATTTGAAAGTTGTTTAAAATTACATGCCCTATTTGAAACATGAAAATTTTTTTGGACTTGACTGTCCCTTTAAGTTTACCTTCGACTTCAAAAGGGAATCTATCAATTATCTTGATGTGATTCTCAGGGCGGGAGAGGATGGCAAAGTTATTACTGATGTATATAGGAAACCCATAGCAGGCAACGCTTTGCTGCATACTAAATCTTGCCACCCTGACTTCTTGCCTTATGCAGTCGCCAAAGGACAATGTGTCCGTTTGAAAAGAAACTGCAGTAATTCGAGCCTTTATCGAAATAGAGCAGATGAATTAAGTTCACGTCTGAAACAAAGGGGGTAGTCAAATAGAGTCATAGACCAAGCCCGTATGGAAGTTCCTGGGATTGAGCGAGATCACCTTTTACTTGACTCTACTGAGGGCCCCTCTAATGAGATCATTAATCAATTTAGAGGTGTGACTTTTGTCACAGGACATAGTGCCCAATACAGACAAGTTTATGGGATAGTGTAGAAACACTTCAAACTTCTTGTTGCCAATGACAAACTAACATCTTGTGTAGATAAGGGCATCAGATGTTCTTTTAGACGAGGTAAGACCATTGGCAACATAATCTCTCCGTCAGATTTGCCCCCACTCCAAACAAATAAAAGCTCATGGTTAACCCATTTGGGCATGTTTAGATGTTGTAGGAATAAATGCAGACCCTCTGATTATGCCATATTGTCTAAGACATTTAAATCTGAAGTAGCACAAGAATCTTTTGACATCAAACAGTGTCTTAATTGTAATTCTACCTATGTTACTTATGTCATTACTTGTATTTTTTGCAGACAACAGTATGTTGGACAAGCTACACATGATGTGGGGTCTAGAATAAGAGAGCATTTCTCTACCATCTCGATTGGTAAATCTACTACCCCACTTGATCAACATTTTGCCCTCTGTCATAATAAAAGCTTGGACTCTTTCAGATGGCAAGCAATAGACAAAACTAAACTTCCTAAAAGAGGGGGAGATAAGAATAAGATCCTTAGCAAAAAGGAAATATATTGGATCTTCAGGCTTGAGACCCAAGCTCCGGCAGGATTTAACTCGGAATATGATCTGATCAATCATTGGCAGACTTAGAATTGTATATACATTTACTCAACTTAGTTTGCAGGTTTGTCATAACGTACAGATATGGTTGTCGTGTTAATCCTGGCCTCTGTGCGTCTGCATTCCCCTTATAGTGTTGTGGTATGATACCAATATCCTTTATAGATCTTTTATTGGTATTGCTGTAGCACAGAGGTTAAGAGTACAACACATGAACTTGGGGTCCTGGGTTTGATACCCCATAGGTGCTTAGATAGTTATTATGGTGGAAAATATATATAGTATGAATGTGCATTTTTTACTATTGAAGTACCATTACTACTGTTATCCCTTATGGATTTGTTATTAGTATTGGTATAGTTTAAGGATTATGATCATTGCCTATGACGTTAGGGACCTAATATTTTACTCTATAGGTATATAAACAGGGATTATGGCAACATGTCCTTGTTCTATTAGTATAAAGATGTTTCTTTTCTTTTGTCTCTTCAATGATACATGGCTCAATATATATGTTTTGAGGCTGCTATGGATCATGATGTGTGTATATATATGGTTTGTAAGACATATTTGTAATTGACATAGGTCTTTAGCTAGAAATGTAATATAGTTTTTTCTTCTTTTTTCCATTTTTGTAAATAATTGTGCATCTGTGGCAAATCTGTGTAGACTTTTATATTGTCTCAATTAACAGGTACCGATATAATGATCATTAAAACGTTTTGTAAAAATATAAATCTGTATTATAATTATAAAGTTTCATATTAGGATATGGGGGTTGCACCCTTGGGCTTGTTTAACAAATTATCATTCAGCTGTGAGTGTTTTGTGTTTTAACCAATAGCTGATTTGGTAAGGAAATAAGTAGTGAGTTAAGTTAAGATATGATTACGGCTCTTTAGCAGAAACGCGTAAGCTTTACCTACACAGCTGTTTTTGATCTTTTTTGTTTTAATACTTTGTTGGTGTGATTATGGACTTTTATTACCCTTGTTTGGATACAATAAAAGCTACGTTTTATATAATTGGATATTGCTCAGCTCCCTTTTTGTCTATTATTTACTAGCGATAGTTAACAGTCACGAAAGAGAAAATTAACTCCTTAACCACTTAGTCATTTCCACCCCTGTGCTGTGTTTTTTTTTTGCGTCTTTAGATGCTGCTCACATTTAAGCCCTCCTTTAGAATATTTTTCAGTGAGAAACCCACTCATATTATTTTTTTTTTTTAGCAGACCCATCAATTTCAAAGTATACTATTATTTTATGTATACATAATGGCATGTAAGTACATCAAGATATGCAAACCAATATATATTTGCATTACTATTAAATAAACAAGGTTCTAAAAAAATTGTGTTTGTGTTTTTTTTCTAAACAATATAAATAAGATGCAAGATATAGCATAAGTTAAAGTATCCTTAACATACAGCTCAGCAGGGCATTGTTTATAATATATATGTTTCCCTACAAAGTATGCAATGTTCTCGGCAGTACTGACTATGTTCTATTCAATTGTCTATTACAGGCCAGTAATCCACTCCACAGTTTGGAAGTGCCAAAGAGTTGCAGGCAAGCAATCTGGTCTAGGTTTTCCCCACAATCTAAATTTCACTTGTTAAACAGTGTGTGCTGGTGCTGTTAGGGAGAACCTTTGAGACAGAAACTTGCAGATTTACTGTTTTTTGTAGCTAGTGTGGTCCAGCCACCCAATTTTGTACTATATTATACTGTATAGTAAGCAGAAAGAGGATAATGTAATACACCTCACAGCGCGCCTATTATAGTAAAATTACAAAAATGGACAGCACTCATTAGGAACACATATCAATGAAACTTTGATCGAATAATATAAAATTTAATAGATAAAAAACAATTATCATACATGAAATGTCAATCCAGTTACTAAAAATGGATAGTTGCACTGTAAATGAAAAGGAGTTTAGTCCTAAAATCCAATGCAGGACAATAGTAGACAACCAGCCGGCAGTTCCACAAATTCCACTATGCTTTTCAAGGGACATATACCACCTCTTCATTAGGTGGTGTATATTGTGATTGTCCTGTATTTGATTTTAGGACTAATCTACAGTGCAATATTAATTTTTTAGTATGTCTTAACTATGTAAACTGGATTTACATTTTAGGTATGATTATTGTTTTTTATCTATTAAATTTTATATTATTTGATCCAAGTTTCGTTGGTATTAAGTGTTCCTAATTAGAGGCCAAGACTTTTAAACCTAAATCAGTGTGTGGAGTGTTAATTTTCACCTGTAAAACTACGCGTTCAAGCTGATCCCAAGACAAATTACCAAAGAGAGGGTTATTTTTTCTCACAAACTATATACTTTTGGTTTAGTTTAAAGTTTGTTGTGAAGGATCTAATTGATCTTTACTCTGCTATAAGAAACCCTGCAATCTCAGCTTTTAGTCTCTGAATACCATCTCAAGTGTTTCTTGTCTCTACCTTTCCTTTTTCTGCTGAATCACTACCTCTGGAAGAGCCGATGCAGATTGGAGCCATTAAAAGGTCCTATTCCTATTTCAGAACGTGCTATGCGCAGGAACCTTAGCTTATGCATGATAGGGAGGGGGATGAATGGAAGACAGCTTTCTGCACCTGTTATGGACACTTTGAATATTTGGTTATGCCATTAATTTTATGTAATACCCCTGCTACATTACAGTATTTTTAAAATCATATTTCTAGAGACTTGTTGGACACATTCATTGTTATTTATTTGGACGATACTCTCATCTTTTCCCCCCTCAAGTTGCCCATGTTTCTGATGTCTGGAGAGTACTCTTGAGACTGAGAAAGAATTGTCTGTTTGCTAAGCTGGAGAAGTATACATTTTCTGTTTCCTGAATTCTGGAATGGTTAGTCCCTACTAGCAAGAAGGTTGTGCAGAGATTCATTGGCTTTGCAGAGTTTTACAGATAATTTATTAGGAATTTTTCTGAAGTTTTTGCACCTCAAATCAACATTCAAAATCAAGTCTCTTTCTCTTGGACACCAGATGCTCAAGTGACTTTTGATAAACTTAAAGGGAAAGTCAACACAAAAATTGTTATTGTTTAAAAAGATAGATAATTCCTTTACTACCCATTCCCCAGCTTTGCACAACCAACATGGTTATATTAACATACAGGTAAACCTCATTTTACAGCGCTTCACTTTACAGTGATTTGCTAATACAGTGCTTTGTGGAGCTGAAGTTCAACCTCCAAGGATTATGAAATACTGCTGTAATCATTGTTAGTTTGCGAGAAAAGAGACTGGCACCATTTCATTATGCGCAGTTCACTCTGTTTGAGCATTACAGTGCAATCTGTGTCTCAGTGCTATAGTTTGGCAAATTTTACTACAGTAATTGTCACTATTTTACAGGTACAGTATTTATTTAATACTAATTGAATACTGTGCTGTATTGCACCCCTAATATATGCTAGTTCAAACATGTTTTCAAGTTTTTAAACACACTGGCAAGTGAAAAGAAAGCTAAAACTGCCTTGTTTCACTTTAAGGCGGTTTTCACTTTACAGCGGGGCTCCGGTCCCTAACCCGCTGTATGAGAGGGGTATACCTGTACTTTATAACCTTTAAACCTCTAAATTCCTGTCTGTTTGATCACATGCTTTTGTATTTGCTTTTCACATCAAGAGAAGCCAGTTCATGTGACCCATATAGATAACATTGTGCTGACGCCCGTGGATTCTAACAACACAGCACTTATTGGCTTAAATGCAAGTAAATAAATAAAGTAATGTGATTAGGGGGCCGTCAGAAGATGCTTAGAAACAAGGTAATCACAGAGGTAAAAAGTGTATTAATATAACCATGTTTTCTGTGCAAAACTGGGGAATGGTAATAAAGGGGTTATCTATCTTTTAAAACAATAAAAAAAAAATGAGTTGACTGTCCCTTTAAGACATTGTTCAAACGGATGTATTGAAACCCTTTTTCTTAGAAGTTGATGACTCTAATGTGACTGTCCTTTCTTAACCAGTACAACATCATGGTCAGATGCATCAATTGGCTTTCTTTTTTCAATGTCTGTCATCACCTGAAGAATATTATTTTGTGGGAGATATTTATTAGTGTGCAATGGAAGAATGGAGGCATTTGTGGAGGGTGCTGCTCAGCCTTTTACTATTTTTACGGATCACTGTAACCTTGAATACCTTCATGCAGCTAGATTATTTCGACCTAGACAAGTTGGTTGGGCAGATTACTTATTGACCAAGAATAAGTGGATGCTTTTTCGGAATTCCAAAGGTTTCTCCAAATCCTCTTTCTTGTGCTGATACTATTCTTCAAAGGGGAAATTTTCTATTGACTCGCTGTTCCTTAAAGGGACAGTCTACACCAGAATTGTTATTGTTTTAAAAGATAGATAATCCCTTTATTACCCATTTCCCAGTTTTGCATAACCAACACAGTTATAATAATATACTTTTAACCTGTGATTATCTTGTATCTAAGCCTCTGCAAACTGCCCCTTTTTTCAGTTCATTTGACAGACTTGCAGTCTAGCCAATCAGTGCCTGCTCCCAGATAACTTCTCGTGCACAAGCGCAGTGTTATCTATATGAAATACGTGAACTAACACCCTCTAGTGGTGAAAAACTGTTAAAATGCAATCTGAAAGAGTTGGGCTTCAAGGTCTAAGAAATTAGCATATGAACCTCCTAGGTTAAGCTTTCAACTAAGAATACCAAGAGAACAAAGCAAAATTGGTGATAAAAGTAAATTGGAAAATTGTTTAAAATGACATGCTCTATCTGAATCATGAAAGTTTATTTTGGCCTAGACTGTCCCTTTAATGAAAAACATTAAGGCTTTCACCTCCTCCTGTTACTACTGCTCCTCTGTCTGCTGTGGACTGTTTGACTTCTGCTTCCCCTGACTATGCTTGTTTTAAACCTTTGTTTGGACTGACTTGGTTTATGACTTTAGATTGTTTGTGCATTTGTTTAATGATTTTGTTCTGCTTTTCTCTGTGAGGCCTTGACCTGGAAAGTCTGACTTAGATTACCTTAACCCTGGATTCCTCTTCTATCAAAAGATCTGCATTTAAGTAAAGTATGCAAGTTTATATTCATCTGGATAACGAGACTAAACTTTTACAAAGTTGCTGATTAAAGTACTTGAGATAGTTCCACTACTAAGTTTAGTATCATTGCTCTCTTACCCCTGGCCTTTGTTTGAACACTGTGTTTTCGTCCACTGCTCTAGTGTGGGCTTGTGTTGAGCTGGTCATCTCAGTCATTAATTCCAGCTTGTTTCATTCTGAAACAACGTCACTCCACCTGACACAAGGAAAATGTGTGCTCGGAAAGGAAAGCGGTTTGCTGTTTGTTATAGGTCATTTGAATCCTTTGCCAGTCCCTAGGCATGTGTATCAATGGGCTTTATTGTGAACCTTTCTCTGTCTGATGGTTATGATACCATTTTTGTTGTTGTGGATGGCAAATTAAGATCCCTACTAAGGGTTTACCTTCAGCCAGTATGAATGCTCTCTGTTTGTAAGGCATTTTTTCAGTCTGTCTGTATGGTTTACCTCGGAATGTATTATCCGATAGAACCAGTTTACCTCTTGGTTCTGGAAAAAAATAAATTCTTGTCTGTACATCTCAAAATCATTGTCTTCTGTTTCTCATCCTCAGACTAATGATCTGATCGCACAAACTAATCAGATTCTGGAGCAATATTTAGAACATTGTTGTTTGCTTCTAGCTCAACAACAGATTTTTTTGTTGTTGATAGGTTACGTTCTCCTGTTCATCCTTATGTTTGCGGTTATCTGGTTTGGCTGTCTATGCATCAATTTGAAGTTGTCTTGCCATTCAAGTAATTTTGTTTTGGCTTATTAAGATTATTAATCCAGTAGCTGTGCAATTGGAATTACTACTAGCTATTGGATTCAATGTGCCTCAAATCAAGCGATGTCTTAATAAACCTTTTCCTCCCTTTGTACCCAGATCAATGGTTGAATTGCATTATATTGAGTTTTTTTAATTGTGCTCATCTCTACTTCTTAACTTTGGAGTAATCTTTAAACATTAATATTATTATTATTAAAAATAATACGGGTTTTAGATTATTTTTTGTCACCTATTGTAGGAACATTGCATTTTTCATTAGCTATGTGCTAATTACAATGTGTTTTGAAATATATTCGCCAGTATGCTAATGCTAGCGAGGGAAGCAATAGCAATAACTAAAATTAGTGATCAAATTGATATTACAATTCCATGGTAAAAGAGATTTACCAAAGAAGGTTTAGCATAGCCGACATCGATCTAGCACACCCATTACTTTCAATGGATTTTGTGATCATGCTAAATATTGCTGATATTTTTATTTATTTATTTTTATTATTTTTTTAATTTATTTTCTCCGCACTGTCAGATCAGGTCTGCAAGACCTTTGATACATAGGCCTCCAAGTATTTAAAGGGATAGTAAAGTCCAAATTAAACTTTCATGATTCAGATAGGGCATGTAATTTTAAAAAACTTTCTAATTTACTTTTATCAATAAATTTGCTTTATTCTCTTGTTATTCTTAGTTAAAATCTAAACCTAGGTTGGCTTATATGCTAATTTCTAAGCCCTTGAAGGCAGCCTTTGCATTTAACAGTTTTTCACAGCTAGAGGGTGTTAGTTCATGTTTTTCATATAGATAACACTGTGCTTATGCACGTGAAGTATTTTAAAGGGACACTGAACCCAATTTTTTTCTTTCACGATTCAGATAGAGCATGGCATTTTAATCAACTTTCTAATTTATTCCTATTATCAATTATTCTTCATTCTCTTGCTATCTTTATTTTAAAAGCAGAGATGTAAATCTTAGCAGCCAGCCCATTTTAGGTTTAGCACCATGGATAGCACTTGCTTATTGGAGGCTTACATTTACCCACCAATAAGCAAGCATAACCCAGGTTCTCAACCAAAAATCGTCTGGCTCCTATACATCACATTCCTGATTTTTAAATAAAGATAGCAAGAGAACGAAGACAAATTGATAATAGTAAATTCGAAAGTTGCTTAAAATTGCATGCTCTACCTGAATCATGAAAGGAAAAATGTGGGTTTATTGAGTCAGCACTAATTGCCTGAAATACAAGTCTGTCAAAAGATCTGAGATAAGGGGGCAATCTGCAGAAGCTTAGATATAAGGTTATTACAGAGGTAAAAAGTATATTTCTATAACAGTGTTGGTTATGCAAAACTGGGGAATGGTAAATAAAGGGATTATCTATCTTTTTAAAAAAATTTTTTTGGGTATTCATGTTAGCCATGCATTAGATTCAGGAATCAAATTACTGTAAAGACTCAAGTTCTGAAATGCCAATTTAAACTAATATATAATTGATTGTTAATTACATGTGACCTTTTTACAATAAACACATATTAACCCTTTAACGCCATTAGGAAGTTGTATTTCGTCCGAATTTTGCTGGGCTTTAGCGCCGAAGGACGAAATACAACGTCCTAACCGCTTGGCTTTCCTGAAGCCACTGGTGCTTCCCTGATGGGATTGCGGTCTGGAGGGCGTGCCTAGCATCATAGGGACGCCCCCTGATGCAATCCCATCATTGAAATCTCGTGATCACGTGCACGATTGCAAGATTTTAATTTGTTTACATTGGTACAGTTTCGATGTAGACAAGTTAACCCCGGCACGAAAGGGGTAAATACCTAAAAATAGGTAAGATTAGCAAACAGATATACATTTTTCCAAAAAGTAGACAGGGACGCGGACAGAGACTGAATGACTTGAGTAGTTCTGCAGCTACCTGTAGTCCCTTTGCTTACACAAAGAGAATATTACATGTTATTCTTGCAAAAGCAGCACATACCTTGTTTATTTAGAATTCAATTTATGTATTGCTGGAATGGAAGTGAAACATTTAAGTGAAAGCTTACCTGCCCCTTTAATGTGAATTTATTCAGTTCTGCTAGTCACCGCAGCGTTCAGTTTTTTCTGATGATGTATTTGCTCCATTGGGGAAATGGCTGGAATTCTATGCTTAGAGAACATTCCACTCTGGCTTCTTTATTAAATTCCAATCTATCGCATTAACAGTATTTTAGCGTTCTTAGCAGTTAAAACGACTCATGCTGGTTACAAGACTTCACTTTTAAAGGAATCGTTTCACTTGTGGTTTTCCAAAATTCTTGATAGATGACTCTTTCATCTGTTCAAAGAATGCTAAAACCATATGCAAGGAAATGTACCAACGCAACACTTTAATTCCAACACTATATCTATAACAATTAAATGAATACAATTGCAGACAGTTGTGTAATTTTTTATTGTAAATTGTGTAGTTTATATTGTAAATGATATAAGCACTATGGATAATTACATATCAGTCAAGGAAAATAGTAGTTGAAAATTGGCTTTATTTATGGTAACACTGGGTATAAAAAATACTGTTATAACTTTTTTGTTGTATTTGTGCTCAGTGACATTTTCACGCACTACAAACATACCAGTTCTTCCAAAATATATTTTAAAGTGAATGTCAAGTCAGTGACATCCGGTAATGCCACATAATTCCTATTTTAAAAATAGCTGGACTTTAATTCCAGATTTTTTATAAAACAGTTTATTTTCACCCAATTCTACCTTTTACGCCAAGGTACGCTGGTAATATAGATGAGTAAAAGCAGCAAAGATGACCAGCAAGCCTCAAGGCGTAAAGTTAAAGGACCAGTAAATTTTTCTAAATGTAGTTGTTTTTTTTTATTGCTATCTTTAAAAATATGCATGAATATTGAGCTAAACTGTTTTTTTCAATAATTTATTAAAAAAAAATCTCCTATTTTACCGTTTTTGTTTCACGGTCTTTCCATGTAAACTCCGCCCCTTCAAAAATCAAAATGTAGGGCATGATTTTGAGGGTGAAGAACATGCACTTACTGGGATAAAAAATGTAAATGATTTAGAAAACAAACATGCTGGGAGACGTTTATGAAACACCTTCAAACTTACACTTTATGAATAATTAGAGAAAATCTGTAGGCAATATGGAAAGCTAACAAAGGCATAAAGAGATCACCTCAAAAAATAGTTTGGATAATAAAATGCAGCATTATAAATGTGGTAGAGGAGTCATTCATTACACTTTAAAAATAAAACATTGATAACATGTGTTTCAAGATCTATCAGTATATAGCTTTCCTCTTTGATATTGAAGTTGGATAAAGGTCTCAATCACATATATTTCTATACCATCGCTTATACATTCAGTAATGGCCTCATTTTCTAGTTACACAGTTCGTTATAGTGTTTATCTTTCATCAGAACTTTAAAGTGTTTGATCCTCTTGTTTCAAGGTCTAAGGCTCCCACACTTATTGAAACTATTTCTCTGCCAGCTCTATGGGTATCCGTATATGGTGTCTCATTGTTCCAATTACAGCACAACTTCACCTAAGGGGTACATAGAATGTTCCACTCTCCCCCTTACCCAGCTTCCAACGACATATGTGCCCTAGCCCCGTAGACACACACAGCACATAGGATCCCCCTCAAAGTCCCTATTTTAGTCACTGCATTGTTCATATATGATTTATATAGGCTTATAAACTAACCCACAATGCAGTCTTACCAGAGTGAGCTCCGCCCCCCCTACTTTCTCCTCCCCCTCCCCTCCCCTCCCAATATTCGAGTGGCTCTCGTCCACTGCAATCCCTCTTCCTTCCAGTGTTCTAAGACCTACTTGTGGGCACCCTAAAAGCTAACTCCCCACGTCATTACAGAAATACTCTTCTTATTCATCCTAGAGATGTGGAGATCAGAATAAAATTATTAAAATATAAAAGGAAGTTTCCTTTCAGTTTGCCCAACCGTATATCTGGCACCTCCTTAGACACAACATAGGTTTCTACATGTTAGAGCTAGCCTTTTTATATTATTATGATTATGTATATTTCTCTGAGCCTTTAAACTGTATGACTAACTTGATATATAGGTCAGCTATTCCTTTACTAGCCTAACAGATATAATGGGTGTCACAATCTCGGTACTGTATTCTTTTGTTAATGTTACGATTGGACAAATGTTGTATTTGTATTCCTTGTACTATTTGAAACTTCAATAAAAAATCTTTATAAAAAAAAAAAAACATTAAAAAAAAAACAAAACATTGAATTTTATAATAAATTGAGACAATGCTAAATTTAGTGCCCAAAACTAATCAATTAAATGTTCTAACGATGCGTGACAATCATGGAAAAAAACAAAAAACAGGAACAAATATAGCAAAAATATATAAATAGAAGCAAAATCTCTTGCAATGACCAAAATCTCTTGCAATGACTGCAAAGCGGCAAAACTGCTTCTATCTAACCTTCAATTACGGAACTACAAGTGCGCAAATGCGCATGCGCAAAACCGCTTCAAGTAAGTGACGTGTAATCACAGTTCTTCACTTACAGTACAAGTGCGCATGCGCAAACGTGAGTCGCGCGTAGCCGCAGTCCTATCCGGATAGTGTGAACCGATAGGACTGCTTGCAAAGCAAAAAAGGGGTTTGGAAAAATTTTTTTTTTTAAAGCCAAATTAAAACAAAAGTATACAAATAAAATAATAACATGCATTTAAAAAAATAAAGTTTATAACACAATTAAATAAAAAAGATAAGCAAATTTAAAAGTTTACTGGTCCTTTAAAGTTCTTTATTGAAAACACATATTAAAAAGCATAAAAGCTTAATCCTTTAGTGACAAGTGAAAAGAAGGTCCTACGCGTTTCTGCAGCCCCCTGCCTTATTCATGGACTAACAATAAAGGTGTCAAAGCTCTTTATATACACCTGTGTCCTCAGGTGTGAGAATCACTTGTCAAAATTTAAAGGGATATTACCTGTCTAATATATACAAGTTACAATACATATTATAATACAAGAAGAACAAAGTGAGATGACAATCAGATGGGTTAATAGAAAAGCATGTCTTATATGTTATTTTGATATCTAAGATTAGAGACTTTTAATTCTATAATATGCATAATGCTCTCTTATCCTGGAATTTCAAATTGAACTTAGAGGCTATATTCAGGGATACCATTACCACTATACCTTCCTAGTACAATAACAAAACCCAAAAATGTGAATACAAGATATGGCTGCCAAATACAAGTCCCAAAAATAAGATAATGGTACAAAAGTATTAGATACTATTCTCATGCTTCCCTAACAAAAGGATTAGTTTAATATAAAATGAAAATATTACTATTATCAAAACACTAATATTGTATGTAAATGGTATATATAGTATGAAATGAGCAAACACTTCCACAATTCAATATCCTGAAATCAGGTCTAATTCAATAGTGTGCATGGCTCTTTAAGGGTAGGATACAGTAAGTAACCATATTAAAACCCCTTTGATTCAAAACACTAGTTACCCAATATTTATAGATAAATTAATTAGTAGATACATATTCAACTAATAGCAAGTGAGAAAATAAATAGCAAACCATTGCAGTAATGCAAAAAAAATATATATACTTCAAATACAAAGGAAGGGAGATACCTTAACGTATATGTAGCTGTTCTTTTTATTCAGCACACATATAACGAATTACCCTGACTCTTAATAAAAGTCAGTAGACCGAAATGGTAAAGGTAGCCTATGGTCCCAAAAGCATTAAAACTATGGTCATTTTATTCAACGTTGATGGGTCCAAAAATTCATGACATCTCCATCAATATTAAAACCAAGAGGTCTTCTAGTCTTAAGCTTGAAGATCCAAAACGCTTCCCTGTATAATAACTTCGAAGCACGATCTCCACCACGAATGCATGGTTTAATATGGTCTATAATTTGCCATCTAAACCCGGCCACAGCTTTGTCATGGGCATAAATAAAATGCCTGACCAGGTCAGAGGATTCAGTTCCATTTTCAATATTTCTCAGGTGTTCCCTGATCCTGCTCCTACCCTCACGGGTGGTGCACCCCACGTACTGTTTATTACACTGGGTGCACTCCACCAGGTAAATTACGAACTTAGTTCTGCAATTTGTGTAGGAAGTAAGATCAAACACCCTCTGAGTTACACATGACTGAAAGTTATGTGTAACATTAGTAAAACTGCAGGATATACAATTGCTGAAGTGGCATTTATAGTGGCCCTTAACTTCTAGCCAACTACCCCTCATGGAGGGCTGCCTCAACTGGCTGGGAGATAATACATTGCCTAACGTGCATCCTCTCCTAGGTACAAAGTTACAACCTTGTGACACATAGTCTTTAAGACTATCCTCAGCTGTGAGTATAGGTAGGTGTTTATTAACAATCTCACAAATGTCCTCAAATTGAGCACTATATGTAGTAATAAATGCTAGCTTTGACGGATCAAATCGCTTATTTGATTGTTTATTTGTTTTGGAATTATCCAAAAGATTTTGCCTGTCCATCCGGGTGACCTCCAAGAGGGCACGTTTCAGTGTCTTGATCTTATAACCTCTCTCTAGTAAATCATTCATGAGGACCTCACTCTCTCTCTTGAAGTCCTGTTCATCCGTACAATTCCTTTTTAATACGGATGAACTGGCCCTTGGCTACGCCAAAACCAGTATATCTTGGGTGACTGCTCCTGCCATGAAGCACAGCATTAGTTGCAATCGGTTTCCGATATAATGTTGTTTTAACGATGTGTGTATCAATGTCCGCTATCAATAGCAGATCAAGATACGGTATGGACATTGGGTCACATTCATAAGTGAATTTCAGATTGATATTATTAGCATTCAAATAGTTGATAAAGTCACTAATCTTATGATGACCTCCTGTCCAAATGAACAGGCATTTTATTTATGCCCATGACAAAGCTGTGGCCGGGTTTAGATGGCAAATTATAGACCATATTAAACCATGCATTCGTGGTGGAAATAGTTCTTCGAAGTTATTATACAGGGAAGCGTTTTGGATCTTCAAGCTTAAGACTAGAAGACCTCTTGGTTTTAATATTGATGGAGATGTCATCAATTTTTGGACCCATCAACGTTGAATAAAATGACCATAGTTTTAATGCTTTTGGGACCATAGGCTACCTTTACCGTTTCGGTCTACTGACTTTTATTAAGAGTCAGGGTAATTCGTTATATGTGTGCTAAATAAAAAGAACAGCTACATATACGTTAAGGTATCTCCCTTCCTTTGTATTTGAAGTATATATATATATATTTTTTGCATTACTGCAATGGTTTGCTATTTATTTTCTCACTTGCTATTAGTTGAATATGTATCTACTAATTAATTTATCTATAAATATTGGGTAACTAGTGTTTTGAATCAAAGGGGTTTTAATATGGTTACTTACTGTATCCTACCCTTAAAGAGCCATGCACACTATTGAATTAGACCTGATTTCAGGATATTGAATTGTGGAAGTGTTTGCTCATTTCATACTATATATACCATTTACATACAATATTAGTGTTTTGATAATAGTAATATTTTCATTTTATATTAAACTAATCCTTTTGTTAGGGAAGCATGAGAATAGTATCTAATACTTTTGTACCATTATCTTATTTTTGGGACTTGTATTTGGCAGCCATATCTTGTATTCACATTTTTGGGTTTTGTTATTGTACTAGGAAGGTATAGTGGTAATGGTATCCCTGAATATAGCCTCTAAGTTCAATTTGAAATTCCAGGATAAGGGAGCATTATGCATATTACAGAATTAAAAGTCTCTAATGTTAGATATCAAAATAACATATAAGACATGCTTTTCTATTAACCCATCTGATTGTCATCTCACTTTGTTCTTCTTGTATTATAATATGTATTGTAACTTGTATATATTAGACAGGTAATATCCCTTTAAATTTTGACAAGTGATTCTCACACCTGAGGACACAGGTGTATATAAAGAGCTTTGACACCTTTATTGTTAGTCCATGAATAAGGCAGGGGGCTGCCGAAATGCGTAGGACCTTCTTTTCACTTGTCACTAAGGGATTAAAGAGACACTAAACCCAAGAATTTTCTTTCATGATTCAAGTAGAGAATACAATTTTAAAAAACATTCCAATTTACTTCTATTATCTAGTTTGCTTCATTATTTAGATATCCTTTGTTGAAGAAATAGCAATGCACATGGGTGAGCCAATGATATGAGGCATCTATGTACAGCAACCAATCAGCAGCTACTGAGCATATCTAGATATGCTTTCCAGCACAGTATATCAAGATAATAAAGCAAATTAGATAATAGAAGTAAATTAGAAAGTTGTTTAAAATTGCCTGCTCTTTCTAAATCATAAAAGAAAAAGTTTGGGTTTCATGTCCCTTTAAGCTTTTATGCTTTTTAATATGTGTTTTCAATAAAGAACTTTAACTTTACGCCTTAAAGGGACATTAAACACTTTGAGATGGTAATATAAAATGATAAATTGTATATATAAAACAACTCTGCAATATACTTTAATTATTTATTTTGTCCTCTTTGCCTGTAATTCCATTCTGAAATTGTGAGCTTTTCAGTTCCTGTTAGAAATGGAAGTGCAGAACACTGTTAAATCCAGCACAACCATTGGCTGCACACTCTAGTGACCTATTTATAACGGTCCCTAATTGGCCACAGAAGAGAAGGTAACACAAGTTACAACATGGCAGCTCCCAGTGTTTTATAGACACTAAAACTTTACACTTATTTTGTCACTTTTTAAACAACTAATGAAACTTTAAAAAATACATCTACATGTTAGTCATGGACTCATCTTTTCTTTGAATGCATCATTCTATCTAGCATGTATTTAGTGTTTAATGTCCCTTTAAGGCTTGCTGGTCATCTTTGCTGCTGTTATCAATTTCTGTGCCCAAAAAAACATTGGGCCAGGCTAAAAACAATTGCATGACATGGAGGGGGATCTACCCTGTATATATTTATAGTGAAATCAGTGGCCCAATAGTTATTAGCCCTTTGAAAATATCTGTTACTTATTCAAAATAGTAATATTTGTATTGGTGCCAACGTATGCCCTTTTTTCTAGTTTGTATATTGAATTGTTGTATAAAGGGATTCCACCTCTGTGTAACTAAATTATATGAATCATATTATTATTTAAATAAAACCTATATTTTTATTTTAAAGTCAATTTAAAGCATTTTAAAAAAATGAATAAGAAACCAAATTCCATGAATAACAAACAGAATTTCACGAATAAGAAACAGTTTGAATAAGAAACTAACTTCCTTGTCGTCAGTACTTATGTATTGCAATTTTCAGTATAGATAGCGATACAACAGGCAACCACAACTATTGCAAATGACAAGGTAAAGTAGCTATTTGTAAATAAATTTATACACAGCAGTACATAAATGGATAAAAAATTGTAAATAGTAAAAGAAAAACAAATCACAGTAAACGGTCCTCAAACTACGTGAGTAAACCGCCTGTAGGGAATGCAGTAGCGCATTTTACTACCACAATATTTTGTTTCTTTAATGGATCATATTAGCTGATTTTTACCTTTGTGCAAACACCCGGTCCGTCCTAGCATAGCACAAAATCTTTACATAAAGCAAAATTGAAAATTTACTAAAAAAAACACACACACACACACGTACATCCCTGTAAATAAATGTGACACACACTTGCTTTTGTGGATGTGTAAATAAAGTATAGTGAAATGGGAATAAAAAAATGCAGCACTAGGCAATGCGTGACGTCGCCGGATTTGCCACCGGATGCAGGAAGCTGGTCTGGAACTAAGCGGCAGAGAAGGAAAAAAACAACAAGACAGCTGCAGATCGCGAATGTGGATAGGGTGTAGTGGAAACGCGACGTCTAAATGTCCAAGGCAAAGCTTGGGAGGAAATGAAGAGGGACAGACACCGCTGATGGCCAATGACGGGTGAAGATGAGTCTGGCATGGTAAGGAGAATGAGTGGGTCTGGTTCAAGTAAGGCTCTGGTACACGCTATAGATAGGAACGGTTGGGCGATGTAAGAAGGTCTGGAACAGATAGTAATTGAACGCAGTATGGAGATCTATAAAGGTCTGGTACAGACAGAAAAGTGAGCGTGTGCGACTAGTGACAGGGTCTGGTGTCAGGTGAAATCGTCTTTCGAAGAAAGGAGGCTGATATGATTTGAAGGGTGGGTGGGTCCAGTCTGTATTCTGCGACATTATGTACATCAGAAGTTGTTTCCAAACGGAGACTAGAATAACATACAAATGCCATAGGGATTGGAATACATAGTTTGCTGATACATTATGTATGTGTGTCCACGCGTGGATGGTAACAGCAGGATGTTAGTCTGCTTGTGTGGTTCCTAAAAATTCTAACATCCAACATTTTTATTTATTTATTTTTTTCTAGTGTTGCGTTGCTCCCTGCTTACAAAGTGAAGTTCAGTTTGTGGTGGTTTATGTAATAAATACTGTATATGGTTCCTGAATGTTATATATTCGTTTTAAACAAACAGTGTGGTCCCCACAGGTGGCTGACCCATGAATGGCGAGCGAAGGTTTCCTGTTGATAGGGATTTGTACCAGTATGATAGAGATAGGTCAGACAGAAAGTTGGTACCCAATGTGGGATGCAGGATATCTACAAAAGTAGAAAATAAAACATATTTTATGGCTATGTGTTTGCATCTTCTTTTTTGAGATGTATTTTAATTTAAAATTGTATTATTGTGATAAGACAGGTAATCAATGTAGATTTAATGCTTGTAATCAGTAGTATTAGTTTTCTATTATTTATAATTTTATATTTCGTAAAGTTTATATTCCAGCCTGTGTTTCATACTGTATATTATGCTAGTAGTGCCACCACAGTCTTATTTCTTGTGGTTACATAGCACATAAACCTAGATTCTGAAAGCAGGTGACATGTCATCTTAAAAGAATATATCAGTCAGAAGAAAACTGGGACCATACAACACAGTGTGTACCACGGAGCAGATGCTGCTTATCAGTGTTAGAAGCACACATGCAATACCTATCTTTGCGCTAACACAGACACTGATTGGTAAGTATGCTCTGTATGTGTTCATGTTTTGGGTAAGAATGTGGTTCTAGTACAGTGGTAACAATGAAAAGGCCAATACAGTTTTAAAACAAAAAAAACAAACAAGCAATAGTATTTTAGGCTTATACAGTCCCAGCGTACTATTGGCCTCAGTGTCACATTAATTTCCTAGTATAACAATTTGGACATCCTAGGCATTCTTCCTTACAGCGTTTTGCAATATTGGAAGATGAGAACCACCCCACTGAAAATTTTCAATACAGCCAAAATGCAGTATGAAGTATCTTTGTATTCCAGAGCCAGAGAAAAAACGCATTCTGCGCATGAGCAAAATTCCAGTAGCTTTATTTAACAGGGACCTGTGAAAGAGCTATGACTGCAAAATAAACGCCCTCGCTAGCACTGCATCTTCCTGTTGAAAATGGATATTCCTCTCTTTGGGTTTATGTGTTTCTTTTATGGCTATTTGGTTTTGTTTGCTAGATATGTGTTGTAATTTAAAGGGACGCTGAACCCAACATTTTTCTTTCGTAATTCAGAGCATGCAATTTTAAGTAACTTTCTAATTTACTCCTATTATCAATTTTTCTTCGTTCTCTTGCTATCTTTATTTAAAAAAGAAGGCATCTAAGCTTTTTTTTTTGGTTCAGTCTATGGACAGCACTTTTTTATTGGTGGATTAATTTATCCACCAATCAGCAAGGACAACCCAGGTTGTTCACCAAAAATGGGCCAGCATCTAAACTTACATTTTTGCATTTCAAATAAAGATACCAAGAGAATGAAGAAAATTTGATACTAGGAGTAAATTAGAAAGTTACTTAAAATTTCATGCTCTATCTGAATCACAAAAGAAAATTGGGTTCAGTGTCCCTTTAATCAAAATACACAAATCTTATTGATCTTATTTCCTGCCTGCCATTACAATTTTTTTAATGGGAATCCCTGCTGCAGCTTGCATAATTGCAAAAGAAAGTGCTTTTGTTTCAATGTTTCTTTCTTAATTTATTGTTTTCTAAGAATTACCCTGCATTGTAAAAGCTGTTCTTTTACCTGTTAGCACTGCAAAATGTGCCTTTATGTGTAGACATGCTGTTTATTTGTTCCTCATGTCAGTGTTCGTGTAACTCATTCAGTTTAGTGTCATACAAATGGTTCTGAATAAACCAATTTGTCAAGTGTGCAGCACAATTGTTGACCATCATTTTGGAACAAGTTTCACCTAATAATTGAATCTGTTTTCTTCCTTGTTTTTCATTCGTCTGCTTATTGAAGCATTCTTGTCATGGTTGAGGTTTTTGGAGGTAGAAAAATAATGAAGTTTCAAATCCTTTATTATATTTGTCTCTGTGATAAATAGCACTGATGCAGGTGTCCACAATTTACACCAGTTTTACCCAATATCACATATGCCATGTTGTATTTTATGATAAACCAGCAATATATTATGTGAAACTGAGAGAGTATTTTTGCCCTTAAAAAAACATTTTTTCAGTGTTGTATTTTATTAGGTGTGACATACATTTTTTTAAGTTCATTTACACGGTGTAAACTTATATCTAATATTTATAGATTTTATCAAATAAGTCAGGATTTACACCCATTAATTATAGAATGTGTGTAAATGCGCTGTGCAGCAATGGGGATGTCTAAAAATTGATAAAGCGTTACATACTATGTATGAATATATCTAATACACCTTTCCCTTAATAGGGGGTTTAAAAATATTGCTTGGTACACTCAAAAAGATAAAGATAAAATTGCATATAAAAAACTGATATAAAGGGTAGAGGTAAATTGATGCAATATAACAATATAATTCCCTATTAAGGGAAAGGTGTATTAGATATATTCATACATAGTATGTAACTCTTTATCAATTTTTAGACATCCCCATTGCTGCACAGCGCATTTACACACATTCTATAATTAATCTGTTTTTTTTACACTGTATTTTGGGAACAGAGTCGTGTATATGCAGGGGTAGGACTTGCGTACCAAAATCTTTCTCAGGATTTACACCCATATCATGCATTTTAGAGCTCTAAGTGTAATAATAATAATGCATTATGTAAATTGTAAGAGAGCGTCTTGGAACGTAATTCATCAACTTCCCTTTGATTTATATAAGTTGGTACATTTTACACACATTCTTTTTGCATCAGCTCTTTCAGGAACAGAACCATAAAGGTTCAGATGACTACCTGTATAGGCAAATGACACAGCAGGCACCGATAGTAGGAGTAATACACAGGGAATAGCCAACAGGATACAACATGCAGGAAATGGCTTATAGGATATAATAAGTATAAAGATAAGTATCGGGAGGCAGGTCAGCAGCAAGGAGCAGATGCTATATCGTACCAGTGGGTAGCTAAAAAATAGACAAAAACTGAAAAGACTTACATTTGTCCTAAATAACATGAGAGCCTTTCCAAAGGAATACCACAATGCTAGGCAGTTAATACTATACCACAGAGCTATATTATCCTGGTTGCCCATAAAACTTTGTTTTAGCGCTTTCATTTTAGTTCCTCATCTGTCCCCCAATAGTCCCTTTCCTACCGCCATACCAGCCTGAGTCGTTGTCCTGGTGCCGGAATTCATTTACTTGCAGTTATGGCTTGCAGCGGCCTATTAAAAGGACATTTTACACTAATGTTTTCTCTCCTTTTAATGCTTTCCCAGTGATCCGTTTTACCTGCTAGTGTGTATTTGTTTGCAAACAGCTCCTTTATATTTATTTTCTTATTTTAAATAGCTCGGCTCTGAAGAAAAGCTACGTAAACAGGAGACAATATCACGGCTTAATCTCCCAGTGAAGGATAACATAGAAGAGAGGCATTTATTTTTGTGTCTGAAATTGCTGTTTGTACCGAGCTATATTTTCCATTTCAATACCCAAATATGTTTAGACATAGATAACTTTAGCAGATCTTCTTTACATGCAGGTTCAATTTTATGGGCATGTCTTTGATAACAATAGGTAATAGGTTTAATAAACAATATCAGCTATTTCAATTACAAAAATAAACATAAACACACGTTCCCAATACATTTCATACTCTGCAGTAGGAATAACAAGTCATTTGGAACACATTAAAGGGATACTAAACCCATTTTTTTTTCTTTCATGATTTGGATAAAGCATGTAATTTTAATCAACTTTCTAATTTTACTCCTAATATAAATTTTTCTTTCTTTCTCTAAGTATCTTTATTTAAAAAGCAGTAATGAAAGCGTAGGAGCCGGCCCATTTTAGGTTTAGCTCCCTAGGTAGCACTTTTGGATTGGTGGCTAAATGTAGGATACAATGGGGAAATATAGCCACATTGTCTACATCATTCTTAGCTGCGTAGAAGAGCCATATCAAAGCCCAAATTGCTGCACAACGGGTTGTGTTCTATACACTATTTTTAAAGGGACACTAAACCCAAAAAATTATTTCATCGTTCAGGTAGAGGATACAATTTTAAACAACATTCTAATTTACTTCTATTATCTAATTTGCTTTATTCTTTAGATATCCTTTGTTGGAGAAATAGCAATGCACATGGTTGAGCCAATCACACAAGGCATCTATGTTCAGCCACCAATCAGCAGCTACTCAGCCTATCTAGATATGCTTTTCAGCAAAGGATATCAAGACAATAAAGCAAATTAGATAATGGAAGTAAATTAGAAAGTTGTTTAAAATTGAATTTTATTTCTAAATCATGAAAGAAAACATTTGCGTTTCATGTCCCTTTTAAATGGACCAGTAAGAATGCAAAACCTTTAATATACAATGCTTTATTCAGAACAGCACAGTTGTAAGGTGTCATGTACAAGTATACTTCCTATTACTACATTTTTAGAAGTTTATTTTCCTTTTTGTTTTAAAATGTTAAAGGAAATCAAGTTTACAACTGCCTTGGTATTACTGATTGAAAAGTCAATGAATGCCTGGTCTGGTGTCTTGTTGTTTTTATCTTTTCTGAGTTTTATGTTGATAGAATGCTTATTTCCTGTCTCAGAGGAAGCAGTGAGAACTAAGGATATTGTATGTTTTAGGATATGGTTAGTTTATGGTGTTTATAAAGACATTATACATGCATATTTCTATTAATTATCATTTGCTTATGAAATAAAACAAAATCTCTGTGTGTGATAGAGCATTTTATTATTGTGTAAAGCAGGGCTTAAAGTGAATGTAAATTCTGATGCTAAAGTGCCTGGTTTTTAAAAATTTGATTAAAAACAGGGGCACTTTAATTCATCAAAATTTACATTTCACTCGTGCTGTGAAAAAAAATTACCTTTTAATCTTGACAGCAGCTCCAGCTTCCTCCACCCGTCCCGGGGGGGAAGCCGTGATTGGAGGATGACCTATCCATCATTTCTGACATCAGAAATGGCTTGCAACAACCGGAGGAAGCTGGAGCTGCTGTCAAGTTGTAAGTTAAGTTTTTTTTTTTTTTTCACAACCGGAGTGAAATGTACATTTTGATGAATTAAAGTGCCCCTGTTTTAATTAAATTTTTAAAAACCGGGCACTTTAGCAACAAAATTTACATTCACTTTAACAGGAGAGAGAACAGGAGAGAAAAGAACAGTGGGAAGGGTGAAATGGAGGGAGATAATTGGTCTTGAGAGAGACATAGGGAGAAAGGGAAGGTAGGGAAGAGGCAGCGGTCTACACACCTGATGAAGATGTTGTATGATTACTTTGTAACCTTTGAAGAAATGGTCAAGTGCACGCCAGAAGTGGCCCATCTGCTCGTGTAGGTAATAGTGTCTTCATTTTAAAGCAGCATAGCTGTTCTTAAGATGTGCACCCTTGTGATAAAATAATTATAACCCTAGTAGTAGATCCTTTTACTGTGATGCAAAATTGTTGACTATCATTTTGGACCAAGTTTCACCTAATAATTGAATCTGTTTTCTTCCTTGTTTTTCATTCGTCTGCTTATTGATGCATTCTTGCCATGGTTGGGGGTTTTGGTGGTTATAAAATAAGAAAGTTTCAAATCCTTTATTATATAATCTCATATATGACTCTGTGATAAATATCACTGATGCAGGTGTCCACAATGTACAACAGTTTTACCCATTATCACATATGCCATGTTGTATTTTATGATAAACCAGCAATATATTATTATGTGAAACTGAGAGAGTATTTTTGCCCAGGAAACAGAGCTTTTGCCCTTAAAAAGACAGTGTTTCAGTGTTGTATTTTGTTAGGTTCATTTACACGGTGTAAACTTATAGCTAATATTTTTAGATTTTATCAAATAAATTAGGATTTACGCCCATATCATGCATTTTATAGCTCTAAGTAATAATAATAATGCATTATATAAATTGTAAGAGAGCGTCTTGGAATGTAATTCATCAACTTCCCTTTGATTTATATAAGATGGTACATTTTACACACATTCTTTCAGGAACAGAACCATAAAGGGTTCAAACGACAGATGACACTACCTGTAAAGGCAAATGACACAGCAGACACCGATAGCAGCCTTATCCAGCAGGAGTAATACACAGGGAATAGCCAACAGGATACAACATGCAGGAAATGGCTTATAGGCTATAATAAGCAAGTAGTGACCAGCAGAACTCAGTATGCTGATAAGTATTGGGAGGCAGGTCAGCAGCAAGGAGCAGATGCTATATGGTACCAGTGGGTAGACAAAAACTGAAAAGACTTACATTTTTCCTGAAAAACATGAGGCTTTCCAAAGGAATACCAGAATGCTAGGCAGTTTAAAGGGACAGTTTACTCAAAAATTTTCTCCCCTTTAATTTGTTCCCAATGATCCACTTTACCTGCTGGAGTGTATTAAATTGTTTACAAGTAGCTCCTTTACCCTTATATTGGCATTTGAAATAGTTGATTTAGCATGTGGTATCCCCACCTATTCTGAAAGTTTGTGGCCGCGCGTACCAGCTATAGATAAGCTTTGTAAACACAGCCAGCAGAAGAAATTACACTCCCAGTGTGATAAAGCAGAGATAAGGTAATACAATGTTGATTTTCCATTGTTCTCTCAAAGTACTGGTGATTGTTTTAAGGACAGATATAAGATAAAGAAGCAGGTATATGTGCACAATGTGATACAGTAATGAGATCTGATTATACCTACAAGCTCAACCTATTTTATTAGGCTGTGGCTTCAAAACACAAAATCAGAGCTTTAATATACAGAAATAAACCTTAAAAAGCAAATTTTCATACATTTTTTACTCTGCAGTTGGTAAAAAAAGCAATTGTAAACACATTAAGGGAAAAACTATTTTACAGTATACTGTCCCTTTAAGCTTTCTCTCCTTTAATGTTTTCCCAATGGTCCATTTTACCTGCTAGTGTGTGTTTGTTTGCAAACAGCTCCTTTACATTTATTTTGTTATTTGAAATAGCTTGGCTCACATATAGAAACCACAACCTACATTAAAAATATGAATAACAAATGTTTTCTCTGAAGAAATGCTATGTAAACAGGAGACAATATCACTGCTTAATCTCCCAGTGAGCGATACAAGAGAGGCATTTATTTTTGTATCTGAAATCGCTGTTTGTGCCTAGCCATATTTTTCAATACCCAAATATGTTTAGACATGGATAACATTAGCAGGTCTGCTTTAACTGCCGCCTCAATTTTATGGGCATGTCCTTGTTAACAACAGATAATGGTTTTAAGGAACAAAATCAGCTATTTCAAATATAAAAATAAATATGATGGAACTTTTCCAATATATTTTAATACTCTGCAGTAGGAATAACAAGTAATTTGGAACACATTAAAGCGATACTAAACCCAAATATTTTCTTTCATGATTTAGATAGAGCATGCAATTTTAAGTAAACTTTCTAATTTACTCCTTATATAAATTTTTCTTCGTTGTCTTGGTATCTTTATTTAAAAAGCCGGAATGAAAGGTAGGAGCCGGCCCATGTTAGGTTCAGCTCCCTGGGTAGGTAGGGCTTGCTGATTGGTGGCTAAATGTAGGGTACAATGGGGAAATATAGCCACATTGTCTACATCATCCTTGGCTGCGTAGAAGAGCCATATCAAAGCCCAAATTACTGCACAACGTGTTGTGCTCTATACACTTTTTAAATGGACCAGTAAGAATGCAAAACCGTTAAAATAATATGCTATATTCAAAACAGCACAATTGTAAGGTATCATATATAAGTATACTTTCTATTACTACATTTTTAGAAGTTTATTTTCATTTTTGTTTTAAAGGGTTAATGGAAATCAAGTATATAACTACCATGATATTACTGATTGTAGAGCGGCAACAACTAATCGATTATGAAAATAGTTGTCAACGAATCTCATAATTAATTAGTTAGTCTGTGCACGGCACCAGCTGCTTCACCCCACTGAGTTCCTGCACATGGTATTGTGTTTTATGGTTATGCCCTTAGCCTAAAGGACGTCTACAGACGTTTACTTTTTCGGGACAGTATAAGTTTACAAACTTTGAAAAGTTATCAAAACAAGAGATATATTGGATCTACAAATTGCGTACCCAAGTACCTCTGGTTAATTTTTTTTATTTTTTTTTTGATAATGCTCCGTTTGCCTTCGCTGAATCCCGGTGGATTCCGAAAATGGCAGGGTGGTGAAAGAATCCACATTTTCGGAAACCACCTGGATACAGCTTCGCTGCATCCAGGGGAATTCTTTTGGCTGCACGTGTAGCCAACATTCTGTTGGCTGCCTCGCGCTGCCAACATTCCTTTTGAGGATGCGTGCGCAACTGGCGACACCGGACGCATTACAAACGTAATTATAGTATAGATGTGCACTGTTATCTGTTTGCACAATTATTATTTTATTGCATGCTATTGCTGATTATATGTACAGTATAGATACATGTGTAAGGCTTTGTCCTATTATTGATATATAGTCCTTAGCACTTTTTTAATTTTTTTATATTTTTACTTAAAGTGAATGTCAACTTTCACGAATGAAAGCCCAGTTTTTAAAAATACTATTAAAAACAGGGGCACTTTCATTTATGAAAGTTTACATCTAAGCGCTTCTTTTAAAATACTTACCTTTTATTCCTAGCAATCGGGAAACACTGGAGCAGCGATTCCTCTGTCCCAGGATGTCTTTTCTTGCTTCAGAAATGATGAATCCGGCTTCCTCCAATCACGGCGTGGCCTCAGGCAATGTTTGCTCTGGGGGGGGGAAACAGTTATTGGAGGAAGCCGGATTCGTCATTTCTGATGTAAGAAGAGACGACCTGGTGTTCCACGCTTGCGCTTGCTGCTCCGGTGTTCCACGCTTGCTAGGAATAAAAGGTAAGTTTTTTTAAAAGAACGGCTTCAATGTAAACTTTCATGAATGAAAGTGCCCCTGTTTTTAATACTATTTTTAAAAACAGAGCTTTCGATCGTGAAAGTTGACATTCACTTTAATTGTAATATGTACCAAATTCAACCTCTAAGTATATATGTTATTTTAAGAGCAGTCTAGATATGTTTTTCCTTAACCTTCTAGCTGGTTATTTACTGTTGCATATAGATATTTAAGATATTTTTATGTTAGAATGAAGTCCAGGCTCCTGAAAGAATGAATAGCAGAATGTAATAAACAGTGTTAGTTTACATCTTTCTAGTTCTACCTATTTTCAAACAGTTTGTGGTTTTGTTTTGCTTAATTATAAAAAAATTGTTCTGCTGCTTAAAAAATTGGACAAAAGTTGTGTTAATGTAAAGTTGTAAAGTTTTAGTCTGAAGTTTATATTTGTAACACTCAGTATGTGGATAGAATGCTTCCCTCTGCCCTTACTTATTTCCTGTCACGGAGGAAGCAGTGAGAACTAAGGATATTGTATGTTTTAGGAAATGGTTAGTTTATGGTGTTTATAAAGACATTCTAAATGCATATGTCTATTAATTTATCATTTGACAATAATTTACTCGTTTTCCATTGAAAAAAAATATTTCGAATATTGTAAATGTTGCTTGTATCTGATGAGTTGCTTGTGAAATAAAAAAACCTCTGTGATAGTGCATTTTATTATTGTATAAAGCAGGGCTCAACAGGAGAGAGAAAGGAGATAGAGGTAGATAGGGGGAAAGGGACAGAGGAACAGGGGGGGGTGAAATGGAGGGAGAGAAATGGGGCTCGAGAGAGAAATGGGGGGAGAAAGGGAAGGTGGGTCAGAGAGAGAGAGCAGAGGGAAGAGGAAGCGGTCTACACACCTGATCAAGATGTTGAATGATTGCTTTGTAAGCTTTGAGGAAATGGTCAAGTGCTCACCAGAAGTGGCTTATCTGCTTGTGTAGGCAAAAGTGTCTTCATATTTAAAGCAGCATAGCTGTTCTTAAGATTTGCACAGTTGAGTGCACCCTTGTGATAAAATAAATATAACACTAGAACTAGATCCATTAACTCCTGAAGTCTCCTATTATTGTCTGCTGTGTCCCTGACACTGAGCTCCAAGCGTTGACTCATGCAGTGAATTGCAACAACATGATTTTTCTGTCTCTTTAATTTCTGCGCAACATTTTTTTCCCAGCCTCACTGGTGCTCAATCAGTGCCTATAGCAACTTGTTTCTCCTTCCACAACTGGTCAAGTTGTTGTGTAACTGCTGCATTTACTGCCTGAGAAATTGTTTCAGCATCACCTTTTTCAACTGACTGCAAAGCCACAAATCTTGTGTTTACCTTGCCCTCCACTTCAAATAAACTGGCATACATAATTTTCTAACTCAACTGAACCATCACACAAAACTGCAAGAAACTTGGCAGCTCCATATTTTGTTTTTGTGTGTTGTCTTTCTTCCTGTGCAATAAAGTGTACAGTACAAATGGCCGTGCTGATATGGTGTTAAGATAGTTATCTCCCACATCCAAACCCTTCATTTTGTCAATTCCGTAGAAAAAATAAACTTAAAAATAACCATTTTGTACAGAAAGTATATAAGAAAAAATAAGCATACAGTTGGGGAAAAGCCAAACCCACATTATTTAATAAAAGCAGACACTTGCATGCACAAATCTGGAAAGTCAGAGAAAGGCCTTGATTTAATGGCAAGGAGATGAGCGTTGCAAAACAGTAGATTTAGTTCTTTGTCTGTGCCTTTGTCATGGTAGCGATTGCCTGTCGCAGCAGGTGTTTGTCTGCTTCAATTTCCGGTTTGACTCACACTGGACACTCCACAGATGCCCTGCTGAAAGCTCATGTGATCGAATACTTTCAAGTTTCATTGTGCGGATACCTTCCACAAATACATTCTATTTGTTTGAAAATGTCTGGCATACACTATATAGCATAACCTGTTTGAGCTGTTGTACACAAGCGACTCTCTCTCTCTTTTCCCCCTTATCATTAATCATCCAGCTGTCTTTGAATTGTCTCTCTTTCGCTTCCTTTTCATATTGTCTGTCCCAATCTCTCTTTCCTACATCATCTACCTTCTTCTTTGAGGGTTCACTGACATTATTAAGATAGCGCTACATAATATAACCAACACTTTGAAATGAAGCACGAATTATCAGTAAATCTGCACACAAAAAAATAAAAATAGTGAGTCTGCTGTGACATTGCTAAGCTAACATCGAGAATCATTGTTGGTATGTCAGGAAAATATAGACTAATGTAAACATGAGCAGCAGTTTTTTTCCCTTAATTCCACTGGTATTGTGCTTCTTACAATATAGGGCATCAGCTGCGACATCGCTAACAAGGTAGTATTGTGCTTCACAAAAAATAAAGTGTCTGTCGTGTACGAAATAGGTGTGACATCAGTAGCACAAGCTAGTATTAAAGGGACACTCAAGTCAAAATAAACTTTTATGTGCCCAAGCTCACAGGGTATACGTATACTAGTTTGTGATTGGCTCATGTCTGTCACATTATATAGGGGGCCGGAAAATAGGAGAAAAAATAAATTTGTCACAAATAAATCTACTGCTTATTTGAAATTCAAAATAGGCGTTACATCATTGTGTTTTTATTATGCACATGCTAATTATGCAACTATATTGCACTTAGTGGTCCTTTAAGGAGCTGCCAAAAAATAGTGCGCCTGCTGGGACACAGTATTATGCTCCCAAAACAAATATAGTGTGCAGCTGCTCTGATGAGATTGCCATTTGGGCTGGTAAGTTAAGAATTTCACTTGCCCACAAGGATTTTTACTCGCAAATGACGACCGGACCGATCTATTCATGCCTAATGTGTATTAAAATAATTTAAACTTTTCCATTAAAAAAAATATTCAGAATATTGTAAATGTTGTTTATGAAATAATAAAATTCTCTGTGATAGAGCATTTTATTATTGGGAGCCTGGGAGTTGGTGATTGGTGGCTATCTGTGTATGCTGCTTCTGATTGGTCCACAAGGCTTGGCCTGCACAAATATTAATGCATTATGGCTCCTGATTGGACTTTTTAAGTATTGTAAAATAAAACTTTTTCTTTTGCAGGGGTTAAATACATAGTTAAACACAACAATCTTTGCAATCATAATACACCCTAGTATTTTTACAGAATTCTATTATGTTTCTTTAACAAAATTATAGCAAATGTAAGAGAGCCATAAAAGTCATGAGATAATCGGGTGCTCTTTTTTGTTTTGTTGACTTATATCAAATTGAGGAAGTTGCAGCTTGGAAACCATATCTATATACATGTTAATATTTAGAGACAACAGTGCATTTCAATTCCAGTCAGAAGCATTTTTTATAGTGCAGATGTATTAACAAAAAACCGACTAGTACAGTCGTTCACTGTTTCATTGTTAGTTTTTACTTGCACACAAACAACCTTCAGAAAATGCAGTCAGATTCACTGATTAATTACACTCAGGGCCAGTGATTGTGTATTGCACTGGTGGTGGTATAGTATGTAAGTGCATATGGACGTATGCAGTGTTCTCTGCAGAAAATTTTGCCAGCCAGGTGACATTATGAAGTAGCCGGGTGGGAACAGTGTAATTCTTTGTCGTATTATTTTCTGCTATCCAAAGCACAAATTAATTGCATAATTTAACATAAATGTATTTAATGATAAAAACATTGAAAAAGTTTAATATTAGCTGATCTTAGCCAGGTGGTGCACCCATTAAAAATGTCCTGGGGAGAACACTGGTATTCTTCACAGATGCCAAGTACAGAAAAAGCTATAAAGATTGAGTGCACTGACTAGAATGTCCCTTAAAGGGACAGTCAAGTCCAAAAAAAACTTTCATGATTTAAATAGGGCATGTCATTTTAAACAACTCTCCAATTTACTTTTATCACCAATTTTACTTTGTTCTCTTGGTATTCTTAGTTGAAAGCTAAACCTAGGAGTTTCATATGCTAATGTTTTAGACCTTGAAGGCCGCAACTAATCTAAATGCATTTTGACAGTTTTTCACCACTAGAGGGTTTTAGTTCATGTGTTTCATATAGATGACATTGAGCTCATGCTTGTGAATTTACCGAAGAGTGAGCAAATACAAGTCTTTCAAAAGAACTGAACTAAGGTGGCAGTCTGCAGAGCCTTAGATGCAAGGTAATTGCAGTGCTAAAAAGTATATTAATATAACAATGTTGGTTATGCAAAACTGGGGAATGGGTAATTAAGGGATTATCTATCTTTTTAAAACAACAAAAATTCTGGTGTTGACTGTCCCTTTTAATTCAAAGGAACAAATTGTAAAATTGTTTTTACCTTAAAGGGACATTACATTTCTCCTACTGGGGGTCCAATGATTGTGTGGGCTTTGTTTACACAACTATTCTTTAGCCTATGCTTAAGTATAGAAACTTTCAGTATAAGTAGGGATACCACATGCAAAATCAGCTATTTCAAATGCCGAAATAAAATAAAAGGAGCAATATATTACACTCCATCAGGTAGAATGGATCATTGCAAACGAATTAAAAAATAAATAAAAAAATAATAGTATATTAACCTTTTAAAGCCATTATGCCCTTCTATTCCGTCATAATTAGACTGGGCTTTAAAGCCGTTATGACGGAATAGAACGTAATAGCTAACGGCTGTCCTGAAGCCTTCTGTGCTTCTAGGACTTGAACGCGGCCTTGGGGGCGTTCCTAGGGTTGTAGGGACGCCCCCCAGATGCGATCCAATAATTGAAATCTCGCGATCGTGTGCACGAACGCGTGGTTTCAATTTGTCTACATCGGAACAGCCAATTTGTCCTACAGAACCCCTGAACCAAAAAGGAAGGAACACATAATGTCCAGAACAAACAGCCCTCAGCATTCTATAATTGTTAGCCAGTATTACTATACAATTACTGCCTTCCTTCTGCCTGTGCATCCCTTTCCATGGCGTCACACCTACTGGGGAATTTACTTGTGGAGTCCCTAATCTGGCAAACAGGAAGGTCAGGGTATAACAAAGCTGTTTGTTAAACACTGGAATTAAAGATAGTGCTAAAGCCATGGAAAGCAAATATGATAACCTTAAAGGGACAGTATACTGTAAAATAGTTTTTCCCTTAATGTGTTTACAATTGCTTTTTTTACCAACTGCAGAGTAAAAAAATGTATGAAAATTAGCTTTTTAAGGCTTATTTGTGTATATTAAAGCTCTTATTTTGTGTTTTGAAGCCACAACCTAATAAAATGGGTTGAGCTTGTAGGTATAATCAGATCTCATTACTGTATCACATTGTGCACATATACCTGCTTCTGTATCTTATATCTGTCCTTAAAACAATCACCAGTACTTTGAGAGAACAATGGAAAATCAACATTGTATTACCTTATCTCTGCTATATCCGACTGGGAGTGTAATTTCTTCTGCTGGCTGTGTTTACAAAGCTTATCTATAGCTGGTACGCGCGGCCACAAACTTTCAGAATAGGTGGGGATACCACATGCTAAATCAACAATTTCAAATGCCAATATAAGGGTAAAGGAGCTACTTGTAAACAATTTAATACACTCCAGCAGGTAAAGTAGATCATTGGGAACAAATTAAAGGGGAGAAAATTTTTGAGTAAACTGTCCCTTTAAGAAAAAAAGTATTGTGGTATTTGTTTTGTTTATCATGATGGCTGGTCAGTGGTGCTCCAGCACACGTATATTTTAATTGTAGTTGTGTGGAAGTGTTTCTTTGTAACTGTTTTCATTAGCTGTTTACATTTCATGTGGTTTTTCCCTTCACTAATAATGCCTTCTTCCAATATATCACAATAATAATGCCATCTTCATTATGACTGACTGAAAATCACCCTTTAAAGGGATAGTATAGTCAAAATTAAACTTTCATGATTCAGATAGAGCATGCAATTATAAGCAACTTTCTAATTGTACTCCTATTACCAATTTGTCTTTCTTCTCTTGGTATCTTTATTTTAAAAAGCTGGAATGTAAGCTTAGAAGCCGGACCATTTTTGGTTCAGCACCTGAGTAACGCTTTCTGATTGGTGTCTAAATGTAGCCATCCAATCGGCAAGCGCTACCCAGGTGCTGACCCAAAAATGGGCCGGCTAATAAGCTTACTTTCCAGCTTTTTAGAATAAATATACTAAGAGAACGAAGAAGAATTGATAGTAGGAGTAAATTAGTAAGTTGCTTTAAATTGCCTGGTCTATCTAATCATGAAAGTTTAATTTTGACTATATTATCCCTTTTAATGCTTACTTTGATATAGACTACAGAATGTCTCTTTTTAAAAAAAAAACAAAAAAAAAAACAAAAAAAAGCATATAGGTGTAGATTTATTAAGCAGCAAATTCTGCTTTATACGCCTATCTAAAACGGAAACCGCTGCTCCACTGAAATCATCCCAATTTGATCGGGATAATTGACACCTCCTGCTAGTGGCCGATTGGACGCCGGGGAGCAGGGGCGGCATTGCCCAAGCATTTCATTAGAAATGCTTGTGCAATAATAAATTTAGACAGCGTATGCTGTCGGCATTTAGTGAGGTCGAGCGGACATGATTCGCTATAGTGAATTATGTCACTCGACCTTTAGTAAATCTACCCCGTAGTCTTTATACTGCTAAATTTGAGTTCTTAAAGTGAATGTAAATTTTGATGCTAAAGTGCCCGGTTTTTAAAACTTCGATTAAAAACAGGGGCACTTTAATTCATCAAAATTTTCATTTCACTCCTGTTGTGAAAAAAAACTTAACTTTTATTCTTCACAGCAGCTCCAGCTTCCTCCACCCGTTTCAAAGCCTTTTCCCTGGTCTAAAATGAGGCATCCGGCTTCCTCCAATCACAGCAGTGAATCAGACACTGAATCCCCCGGGGGGGAAGCTGTGATTGGAGGATGACCTATCAATCATTTCTGACATCAGAAATGGCTTGTGAGACCGGAGGAAGCTGGAGCTGCTGTGAAGTTTAAAAGGTAAGTTTTTTGTTTTTGTTTTTTTTGTCACAACAGGAGTGAGATGTAAATTTTGATGAATTAAAGTGCCCCTGTTTTTAATCAAAGTTTTAAAAACCAGGCACTTTAGCATCAAAATTTACATTCACTTTAAATAATTGCTTTTTATTTATTCTGAATATAAATAACTTGGTTTGCACAGATTTTTTTTTCCAGTTACAATGTGTGCTTTTTTTTTTTTTATCAATAAAACAAACACACATGGACAGACATAGGAAAGACTAACTGAAATCGGTTACCGCTAGATTTAGAGTTTTGTCGGTAAAAAGCTGTGTAGCTAACGCTGCTTTTTTTCCCAACACACCCAACAACGCTGGTATTTAGAGTTGTCTGAGGGGCTGCGTTAGGCTAAAAAAAGGGAGCGTTGAGCTTAATTTAGCTCCACTTCAACCCTCAATACCAGCGTTGCTTACGGTAGCGGTAAGCTGGGAAAACGTGCTCGTGCGCGATATCCCCATATTTTGGGCTGAAAAACCTGCAAAAACACCTGCAAAAAAGCAGCGTTCAGCTCCTAACGCCGCTCCATTGTTTCCTATCGGGAAACACTCTCTAAGTCTGCACCTAACACCCTAACATGTACCCAGAGTCTAAACACCCCTAACCTTACACTTATTAACCCCTAATCTGCCGCCCCCGCTATCGCTGACACCTACATTATAATATTAACCCCTAATCTGCGCTCCCTACATTATACATATGAACCCCTAATCTGCTGCCCCTAACACCGCCGACCCCTATATTATATTTATTAACCCCTAATCTGCCCCCCCTCAACGTAGCCGCTATTTTACCTACACTTATTAACCCCTAATCTGCCGACCGGACCTCGCCGCCACTATAATAAATGTATTAACCCCTAAACCGCCGCACTCCCGCCTCGCAAACACTATAATAAATTTGATTAACCCCTAATCTGCCCTCTCTAACATCGCCGCCACCTACCTACAATTATTAACCCCTAATCTCCCGCCCACACCGTCACCGCTACTATAATAAAGTTATTAACCCCTAACCCTAACACACTCCCTAACATAAATATAATTTATATTAAACGAAATAATATTCCTAAAATTAACTAAAATATTCCTATTTAAAACTAAATACTTACCTATAAAATAAACCCTAATATAGCTACTATATAACTAATAATTACATTGTAACTATTTTAGGATTTATATTTATTTTACAGGCAACTTTGTATTTATTTTAACTAGGTACAATAGCTATAAAATAGTTAACTATTTAATAGCTACCTAGTTAAAATAAATACAAAATTACCTGTAAAATAAATCCTAACCTAAGTTACAATTACACCTAACACTACACTATAATTAAATTAATTAAATAAATTACCTACAATTACCTAACATAAAATACAATAAAATAAACTATTCTATAATTCAAAAAACAAACACTAAATTACAAAAAAATAAAAAAGAATTACAAGCAGTTTAAACTAATTACACCTAATCTAAGCCCCCTAATGAAATAAAAAAGCCCCCCAAAATAAAAAATTCCCTACCCTATTTTAAAATACAAAAGTAATCAGCTCTTTTACCAGCCCTTAAAAGAGCTTTTTGCGCGGCCTTGCCCCAAAGTAATCAGCTCTTTTACCTGAAAATAAAATACAATACCACCCCCCAACATTACAACACACCCAAACCCCCCTTAAAAAAACCTATTGCTAACCCCCTGAAGATCTCCCTACCTTGAGTTGTCTTCACTCAGCCAAGCTGAATTCTTCATCCAAGGTGCGCAGAGGAGGTCCATCATCCGGTACAAGTCTTCATCCAAGCGGGGCAAGAAGAGGTCCTCCATCCGGTAGAAGTGTTCATCCAGGCGGCGTCTTCAATCTTCATCCATCCGGAAAGGAGCCATCTTCAAAGGAGCCGACGCGGAGCCATCCTCTTCTACCGACGGACTAACGACGAATGGAGGTTCCTTTAAAGGACGTCATCCAAGATGGCGTCCCTTCAATTCCGATTGGCTGATAGAATTCTATCAGCCAATCGGAATTAAGGTAGAAAAAAAATCTGATTGGCTGATGCAATCAGCCAATCAGATTGAAGTTCAATCCGATTGGCTGATCCAATCAGCCAATCATATTGAACTCTCATTCTATTGGCTGATCGGAACAGCCAATAGAATGCGAGTTCAATACAATTGGCTGATTGGCTCAGCCAATCGGATTTTTCTACCTTAATTCCGATTGGCTGATAGAATTCTATCAGCCAATCCGAATTGAAGGGACGCTATCTTGGATGAAGTCCCTTAAAGGAACCTTCATTCGTCTTTAGTCCGTCGGTAGAAGAGGATGGCTCCACTCCAGATGGATGAAGATTGAAGACGCCGCCTGGATGAACACTTCTACCGGATGGAGGACCTCTTCTTGCCCCGCTTGGATGAAGACTTCTACCGGATGATGGACCTCCTCTGTGCACCTTGGATGAAGAATTCGGCTCGGCTGAGTGAAGACGACTCAAGGTAGGGAGATCTTCAGGGGGTTAGCGATAGGTTTTTTTTTTTAAGAGGGGTTTGGGTGGGTTAGAGTAGGGGTATGTGTGTAGTAATGTTGGGGGGGGGTATTGTATTTTATTTTCAGGTAAAAGAGCTGATTAATTTGGGGCAAGGCCCCGCAAAAGGCCATTTTAAGGGCTGGTAAAAGAGCTGATTACTTTTGTATTTTAGAATAGGGTAGGGAATTTTTTATTTTTTTTTATTTTTTTTATTTTATTAGGGGGCTTAGATTAGGTGTAATTAGTTTAAACTGCTTGTAATTCTTTATTTTTTGTAATTTAGTGTTTTGTTTTTTTGTATTATAGAATAGTTTAGTTTATTTTATTGTATTTTATTTTAGGTAATTGTAGGTAATTTATTTAATTAATTTATTGATAGTGTAGTGTTAGGTTTAATTGTAACTTAGGTTAGGATTTATTTTACAGGTAATTTTGTATTTATTTTAAATAGGTAGCTATTAAATAGTTAATAACTATTTAATAGCTATTGTACCTAGTTAAAATAAATAAAGTTGCCTGTAAAATAAATATAAATCCTAAAATAGCTACAATGTAATTATTAATTATATTGTAGCTATATTAGGGTTTATTTCTCTTGTAAGGTGTATCCAGTCCACGGATCATCCATTACTTGTGGGATATTCTCCTTCCCAACAGGAAGTTGCAAGAGGATCACCCACAGCAGAGCTGCTATATAGCTCCTCCCCCAACTGCCATATCCAGTCATTCTCTTGCAACTCTCGACAAGCATGGAGGTAGTAAGAGAGAAGTGGTGAAACGTAGTTGTTTTTTTTTTTTCTTCAATCAAAAGTTTATTTTTAAATGGTACCGGAGTTGTACTATTTTGTCCCAGGCAGAAAATAGAAGAAGAATCTGCCTGTGATTTCTATGATCTTAGCAGGTTGTAACTAAGATCCACTGCTGTTCTCACACATGACTGAAGAGAGAGGTAACTTCAGCGGGGGAATGGCGTGCAGGTTATCCTGCTATGAGGTATGTGCAGTTAATTTTTTTTTCTAGAAGATGTGAATGCTAGAAAATGCTGCTGATACCAGATTTATGTAAGGTAAGCCTGAATACAGTGATTTTATAGCCACTGGTATCATGCTTACTTTCAGAGGTAATACTCTTATAGATTTACAATATAAAACGTTTGCTGGCATGTTTAAACGTTTTTATATATACTTTGGTGATAAAACTTTATTGGGGCCTAGTTTTTTTTTCCACATGGCTGGCTTAAATTTGCCTAGAAACAGTTTCCTGAGGCTTTCCATTGTGTTACTATGAGTGGGAGGGGCCTAATTTAGTGCTTTTTTTGCGCAGTAACTTTTACAGACTGAGACATCCAGCTTCCTCCAAGAGTCCCCTGAATGCTATAGGACATCTCTAAAGGGCTCTTGGGCTTTCCAAAGTCGTTTGTTTGGGAAGGTAGGCCCACTGCAGGGCTGTGGCAGTTTGTTGTGACTGTTAAAAAACGTCTATCGTTTTTTTGATCCGTTTTTTAAACTAAGGGGTTAATCATCCATTTGCAAGTGGGTGCAATGCTCTGTTAGCTTATTATACACACTGTAAAAATTTCGTTTGATTTACTGCTTTTTTTTCACTGTTTTTCAAATTCTGACAAAATTTGTTTCTCTTAAAGGCACAGTACCGTTTTTATTTTTTGCTTGTTAACTTGATTTAAAGTGTTTTCCAAGCTTGCTGGTTTCATTGCTAGTCTGTTTAAATATGTCCGACATAGAGGAAACTCCTTGTTCATTATGTTTAGAAGCCATGGTAGAACCCCCTCTTAGAATGTGTACCAAATGTACTGATTTAACTTTAAGGAATAAAGATCATATTCTGTCTTTAAAAATTTTATCACCAGAGGAATCTGACGAGGGGGAAGTTATGCCGACTAACTCGCCCCACGTGTCAGACCCTTTGACTCCCGCTCGAGGGACTCACGCTCTAATGGCGCCAAGTACATCAAGTGAGCCCATAGCGTTTACTTTACAAGACATGGCGGCGGTCATGGATAATACCCAGTCAGCGGTATTATCCAGACTACCTGGGTTTAGAGGAAAGCAAGACAGCTCTGGAGTTAGAAGAAATACAGAGCATACTGACGCTTTAAGAGCTATGTCTGATACTCCTTCACAATATACAGAAGCTGAGGAAGGAGAGCTTCTTTCTGTGGGTGATGGTTCTGACTCAGGAAAAAAGATTCAACCTGATTCTGATATGTCTACGTTTAAATTTAAGCTTTAACACCTCCGTGTGTTGCTCAGGGAGGTTTTAGCTGCTCTGAATGACTGTGATACAATTATAGTGCCAGAAAAATTGTGTAGATTGGACAAATACTATGCAGTGCTGGTGTGCACTGATGTTTTTCCAATACCTAAAAGGTTTACAGAAATTACTAAGGAATGGGATAGACCAGGTGTGCCGTTCTCTCCCCCTCCCTATTTTTAAGAAAATGTTTCCAATAGATGCCACCACACGGGACTTATGGCAGACAGTTCCTAAGGTGGAGGGAGCGTTTCTACCCTAGCTAAGCGTACTACTATCCCTGTCGAGGACAGTTGTGCTTTCTCAGATCCAATGGATAAAAAGTTAGAGGGTTACCTTAAGAAAATGTTTATTCAACAAGGTTTTATTCTACAGCTCCTTGCATGCATTGCCCCAGTCACTGCTGCTGCGGCTTTCTGGTTTGAGTCTCTGGAAGAGGCTTTACAGGTAGAGACCCCATTGGATGACATACTTGACAAGCTTAGAGCACTTAAGCTAGCCAATTCTTTTGTTTCTGATGCCATTGTTCATTTGACTAAACTAACGGCTAAGAATTCTTGTTTTGCTATTCAGGCGCGCAGGGCGCTATGGCTTAAATCATGGTCAGCTGACGTTACTTCAAAGTCTTAGCTGCTTAACATTCCCTTCAAGGGGCAAACCCTATTCGGGCCTGGTTTGAAGGAGATCATTTCTGATATCACTGGAGGAAAAGGTCACGCCCTTCCTCAGGATAGGTCCAAATCAAGGGCCAGACAGACTAATTTCCGTGCCTTTCGAAACTTCAAGTCGAGTGCGGCATCAACTTCCTCTAATGCAAAACAAGAGGGAACTTTTGCTCAGTCCAAGTCGGTCTGGAAACCTAACCAGACCTGGAATTAAGGCAAGCAGGCCAAAAAGCCTGCTGCTGCCTCTAAGACAGCATGAAGGATTGGCCCCCTATCCGGTAACGGATCTAGCAGGGGCAGACTTTAACTCTTCGCCCAGGCTTGGGCAAGAGATGTCCAGGACCCCTGGGCGTTGGAAATGATATCCCAGGGATATCTTCTGGACTTCAAATCTTCCCCTCCAAAAGGGAGATTTCACCTTTCACAATTATCTGCAAACCAGATAAAGAGAGAGGCATTCTTACACTGTGTTCAAGACCTCCTAGTTATGGGAATGATCCATCCAGTTCCAAAAGAGGAACAGGGACAGGGATTTTACTCAAATCTGTTTGTGGTTCCCAAAAAAGAGGGAACCTTCAGACCAATTTTAGATCTCAAAATCTAAAACAAATTCCTCAGAGTTCCATCATTCAAGATGGAGACTATTCGTACCATCCTACCTATGATCCAGGAGGGTCAATATATGACTACAGTGGATTTAAAGGATGCTTATCTTCACATTCCGATACACAAAGATCATCATCGGTTTCTCAGGTTTGCCTTCCTAGACAGGCATTACCAGATTGTAGCTCTTCCCTTTGGATTAGCTACAGCCCCAAGAATCTTTACGAAGGTTCTGGGGTCACTTCTGGCGGTCCTAAGACCGCGGGGTATAGCAGTGGCCCTTATTTAGACGACATCCTGATACAGGCGTCAAATTTCCAAATTGCCAGGTCTCATACGGATATAGTTCTGGCATTTCTGAGGTCGCATGGGTGGAAGGTGAACGAAGAAAAGAGTTCTCTTTCCCCTCTCACAAGAGTCTCCTTTCTGGGAACTCTAATAGATTCTGTAGAAATGAGGATTTACCTGACAGAGTCCAGGTTATCAAAACTTCTAAATTCCTGCCGTGTTCTTTATTCCACTTCTCGCCCTTCGTTGGCTCAGTGTATGGAAGTAATCGGCTTAATGGTAGCGGCAATGGACATAGTGCCGTTTGCACGCCTACATCTCAGACCGCTGCAACTCTGCATGCTCAGTCAGTGGAATGGGGATTACACAGATATGTCCCCTCCACTAAATCTGGATCAAGAGACCAAGGAATCTCTTCTCTGGTGGCTATCTCGGGTCCATCTGTCCAAAGGTATGACCTTTCGCAGGCAAGATTGGACAATTGTAACGACAGATGCCAGTCTTCTAGGCTGGGGGGCAGTTTGGAACTCAGGGATCGTGGACTCAGGAGGAGACACTCCTTCCAATAAACATTCTGGAGCTGAGAGCGATATTCAATTCTTCAGGCTTGGCCTCAGCTAGCGACAATGAGGTTCATCAGATTTCAGTCGGACAACATCACGACTGTGGCTTACATCAACCATCAAGGGGGAACAAGGAGTTCCCTAGTGAGGCTAGAAGTCTCAAAGATAATTCGCTCTTGCCACCTATCAGCTATCCATATCCCAGGTGTAGAGAACTGGGAGGCGGATTTTCTAAGTTGTCAACACTTTTCATCCGGGGGAGTGGGAACTCCATCCGGAGGTGTTTGCACAATTGATTCATCGTTGGGGCAAACCAGAACTGGATCTCATGGCGTCTCGCCAGAACGCCAAGCTTCCTTGTGACGGATCCAGGTCCAGGGATCCCAAGGCGACGCTGATAGATGCTCTAGCAGCACCTTGGTCTTTTAACCTGGCTTATGTGTTTCCACCGTTTCCTCTGCTCCCTCGTCTGATTGCCAAAATCAAGCAGGAGAGAGCATTGGTGATCTTGATAGTGCCTGCGTGGCCACGCAGGACTTGGTATGCAGATCTGGTGGATATGTCATCCTTTCCACCATGGACTCTGCCGCTGAGACAGGACCTTCTACTTCAAGGTCCTTTCAACCATCCAAATCTAATTTCTCTGAGACTGACTGCCTGGAGATGGAACGCTTGATTTTATCAAAGCGTGGCTTCTCCGAGTCAGTCATTGATACCTTAATTCAGGCACTAAAGCCTGTCACCAGGAAAATCTATCATAAGATATGGTGTAAATATCTTTATTGGTGTGAATCCAAGGGTTACTCATGGAGTAAAGTCAGGATTCCCAAGATGATATATTTTCTCCAAGAAGGATTGGAAAAAGGATTGTCAGCTAGTTCCTTAAAGGGACAGATTTCTGCCCTGTCTATTCTTTTGCACAAGCGTCTGGCAGATGTTCCAGACGTTCAGGCATTTTGTCAGGCTTTAGTTAGAATCAAGCCTGTGTTTAAACCTGTTGCTCAGCCATGGAGTTTAAATTTGGTTCTTCATGTTCTTCAAGGGGTTCCGTTTGAACCTGTTCATTCCATAGATTACAAACTTTTATCTTGGAAAGTTCTTTTATTGGTAGCTATTTCCTCGGCTCGTAGAGTTTCCGAGTTATCGGCCTTACAATGTGATTCTCCTTATCTGATCTTCCATGCAGATAAGGTAGTTCTGCGTACCAAACCTGGTTTTTTACTTAAGGTGGTATCTAATAAGAATATCAATCAGGAGATTGTTGTTCCATCATTGTATCCTAATCCTTCTTCAAAGAAGGAACGTCTATTACACAATCTTGACGTGGTTCGTGCTTTAAAGTATTATTTACAAGCTACTAAAGATTTTCGTCAAACATCTGCTTTGTTTGTTGTCTACTCTGGACAGAGGAGAGGACAAAAGGCTTCGGCAACTTCTCTTTCTTTTTGGCTAAGGAGTATAATACGCTTAGCTTATGAGACTGCTGGCCAGCAGCCTTCTGAAAGGATTACAGCTCATTCTACTAGAGCTGTGGCTTCCACTTCGGCCTTTAAAAATGAGGCTTCTGTTGAACAGATTTGCAAGGCGGCGACTTGGTCTTTGCTTCATACCTTTTCAAAATTCTACAAATTTGATACTTTTGCTTCTTCGGAGGCTATTTTTGGGAGAAAGGTTTTACAGGCAGTGGTGCCTTCCGTTTAAGTACCTGCCTTGTCCCTCCCTTCATCCGTGTACTTTAGCTTTGGTATTGGTATCCCACAAGTAATGAATGATCCGTGGACTGGATACACCTTACAAGAGAAAACATAACTTATGCTTACCTGATAAATTTATTTCTCTTGTGGTGTATCCAGTCCACGGCCCGCCCTGTCATTTTAAGGCAGGTATTTTTTAATTTTAAACTACAGTCACCACTGCACCCTATGGTTTCTCCTTTCTCTGCTTGTCTTCGGTCGAATGACTGGATATGGCAGTTGGGGGAGGAGCTATATAGCAGCTCTGCTGTGGGTGATCCTCTTGCAACTTCCTGTTGGGAAGGAGAATATCCCACAAGTAATGGATGATCCGTGAACTGGATACACCACAAGAGAAATAAATTTATCAGGTAAGCATAAATTATGTTTTTATAGGTAAGTATTTAGTTTTAAATAGGAATAATTTAGTTAATTTTAGGAATATTTCGTTTAATATAAATTATATTTATGTTAGGAGGGTGTTAGGGTTAGAGTTAGGTTTAGGGGTTAATAACTTTATTATAGTAGCGGCGACACTGCGGGCGGGAGATTAGGGGTTAATAATTGTAAGTAGGTGGCGGCGATGTTAGGGAGGGCAGATTAGGGGTTAATCAAATTTATTATAGTGTTTGCGAGGCGGGAGTGCGGCGGTTTAGGGGTTAATACATTAATTATAGTGGCGGCGAGGTCCGGTCGGCAGATTAGGGGTTAATAAGTGTTGTTAGGTAGCGGCAACGTTGGGGGGGGCAGATTAGGGGTTAATAAATATAATATAGGGTTCGGCGATGTTAGGAGCAGCAGATTAGGGGTTCATAGGTATAATGTAGGTGGCGGAGGTGTCCGGTCAGCAGATTAGGGGTTAAAATTTTTTATTAGAGTGGCGGCGATGTGGGGGGGCTCGGTTTAGGGGTATATAGGTAGTTTATGGGTGTTAGTGTACTTTAAAGCACAGTAGTTAAGAGCTTTATATTCACGCGTTAGCCCATAAAGCTCTTAACTACTGACTTTTTTTGTCGTTGGGAGTGTTGTCGGTAGAGGGGCTACCGCTCACTTCTCCCAAGACTCCAAATACCAGCGTTAGGCAGATCCCATTGAAAAGATAGGATACGCAAATGACGTAAGGGGATCTGCGGTAGCCTGGAATCGCGGTAGGGAAGTGAGCGGTAGACCCTTTCCTGGCTGACTCTAAATACCAGCGGGCAGTAAAAAGCAGCGTTAGGACCTCTTAACGCTGCTTTTGACGGCTAACGCAGAACTCTAAATCTAGGTGTTAGTTTGTCAAAATCAAAATTTAGCTCTAGCTTGCTTAAAATGTTTAGAAAAAAAAATTAAGGATCTGTGAAGATTTAAATTAAAATCACACTGGCAGCACTGATGTTGTTGTAAATAATAATAATTATAATAATAATAGTATCTTTTATTTGTAAGTCTCCAATCCTCTGAAGCAATTTATATGGGGTACATTACTAAGGGCTAGTTTACGAGTAAGATGTTTGCGCCAGTATTTCAAGTTAAAAGTAAAAAAACGTATGCTTTTTGCGCTTACCCCGAAGCTCTCAAACAGCCGAAGTTAGAATATTGCAACCTCATTAACATACTACCACAATAGACTTCAGTGGAGCGCTAAAAGTGGAAATAAAAAACAAACACCCTTTCTCTCATCCAATCCCGTTCGCATTTTTTCAAGTGCACTAACCCGACGTGAAATATAAATATTTCACATTCCAATGTTCATATGTTTTTATATATATGTGTGTATGTGTATGTGTGTGTGTATATATATATATATATATATATATATATATATATATATATATATATATATATATATATATATATATGTTTGTAAATAAATGTATACACATAAGTACATAAGTGTCAACATATACATATTTAAACATGTATGTTTCTCTGTTAAAGTCCTATTCCTTTTTCTCTTGTTAAGTGTATCCAGTCCACGGATCATCCATTACTTGTGGGATATATTCCCTTCCCAACAGGAAGTTGCAAGAGGATCACCCACAGCAGAGCTGCTATATAGCTCCTCCCCTCACATGTCATACCCAGTCATTCTCTTGCAACCCTCAACATAGATGGAGGTCGTGAGAGGACTGTGGTGTTTTATACTTAGTTTACTTCTTCAATCAAAAGTTTGTTATTTTTAAATGGCACCGGAGTGTGCTGTTTTTTCTCAGGCAGTATTTGGAAGAAGAATCTGCCTGCGTTTTCTATGATCTTAGCAGAAGTAACTAAGATCCACTTGCTGTTCTCACACATTCTGAGGAGTGAGGTAACTTCAGAAAGGGAATGGTGTGCAGGTTTTCCTGCAACTAAGGTATGTGCAGTAAAATATTTTTCTAAGGAATGGAATTGACTAAGAAAATGCTGCTGATACCGAAGTAATGTAAGTAAAGCCTTAAATGCAGTGAAAGCGACTGGTATCAGGCTTATCAATAGAGATATATACTCTTTAAAAAATGTGTTTTAAAACGTTTGCTGGCATGTTTAATCGTTTTTTAACGTACATTTGGTGATAAAACTTATTGGGGCATAATTTTTCCACATGGCTGGCTTAATTTCTGCATAGAAACAGTTAACTGAGGCTTCCCACTGTTGTAATATGAGTGGGAGGGGCCTATTTTAGCGCTTTTTTGCGCAGTAAAAATTCAGACTCAGACTTCCTGCTTCTTCCTACATGATCCAGGACTTCTCTAGAGGGCTCAAAAGGCTTCAGAAGTCATATTGAGGGAGGTAATCAGTCACAGCAGAGCTGTGACAGTGTGTTTGACTGTTTTAAAAAAACGTTTTTCTCTATTGTTTATCCGTTTTGGGTATTAAGGGGTTAATCATCCATTTGCAAGTGGGTGCAATGCTCTGCTAACTTAATACATTTACTGTGAAAATTTGGTTGGTATAACTGCTTTGGTTCATTGTTATTTCAACTTGAGACAGGTTTTGTGCTTCTTAAAGGCGCAGTAGCGTTTTTTATATTGCTTGTAAACTTATTGTGAAGTGTTTTTCAAGCTTGCCAGTCTTATTGCTAGTCTGTTTAAACATGTCTGACATAGATGAATCTACTTGTTCATTATGTTTGAAAGCCAGTGTGGAGCCCCATAGGAATATGTGTACTAAATGTATTGATTTCACTTTAAATAATAAAGGTCAGTCTTTATCTATAAAAGAATTATCACCAGACGACGAGGGGGAAGTTATGCCGACTAACTCTCCTCACGTGTCAGTACCTTCGCCTCCCGCTCAGGGGGCGCATGCTATTATGGCGCCAAGTACATCAGAGACGCCCATAGCAATTACTTTACAGGACATGGCTACAATCATGAATAATACCCTGTCAGAAGTATTATCTAGATTGCCAGAATTGAGAGGCAAGCGCAATAGCTCTGGGATTAGGAGAGATGCAGAGCGCGCTGGTGTTGTAAGAGCCATGTCTGATACTGCGTCACAGTTTGCAGAACATGAGGACGGAGAGCTTCATTCTGTGGGTGACGGATCTGATCCGGGGAAACCTGATTCAGAGATATCTAATTTTAAATTTAAGCTTGAGAACCTCCGTGTATTGCTTGGGGAGGTTTTAGCTGCTCTGAACGACTGTAACACAGTTGCAATTCCAGAGAAATTGTGTAAGCTGGATAGATACTATGCGGTACCGGTGTGTACTGATGTTTTCCCTATACCTAAAAGGCTTACAGAAATTATTAGCAAGGAGTGGGATAGACCCGGTGTGCCCTTTTCCCCACCTCCTATATTTAGAAAAATGTTTCCAATAGACGCCACTACACGGGACTTATGGCAGACGGTCCCCTAAGGTGGAGGGAGCAGTTTCTACTTTAGCAAAGCGTACCACTATCCCGGTTGAGGATAGTTGTGCTTTTTCGGATCCAATGGATAAAAAATTAGAAGGTTACCTTAAGAAAATGTTTGTTCAACAAGGTTTTATCCTGCAGCCCCTTGCATGCATTGTGCCTGTCACTGCTGCTGCGGCATTCTGGTTTGAGTCTCTGGAAGAGGCCATTCACACAGCTCCATTGGATGAAATTATTGACAAGCTTAAATCACTTAAGCTAGCTAACTCATTTGTTTCTGATGCCATTGTACATTTGACTAAACTAACTGCTAAGAACTCCAGATTCGCCATCCAGGCGCGGAGGTTGACACTTTTGCTTCTTCGGAGGCTGTTTTTGGGAGAAAGGTTCTACAGGCAGTGGTTCCTTCCGTTTAAGTTCCTGCCTTGTCCCTCCCATCATCCGTGTACTTAAGCTTTGGTATTGGTATCCCACAAGTAATGGATGATCCTTGGACTGGATACACTTAACAAGAGAAAACATAATTTATGCTTACCTGATAAATTTATTTCTCTTGTAGTGTATCCAGTCCACGGCCCTCCCTGTCTTTTAAGGCAGGTCTAAATTTTTAATTAAACTACAGTCACCACTGCACCCTATGGTTTCTCCTTTCTTGTCTTGTTTCGGTCGAATGACTGGATATGACATGTGAGGGGAGGAGCTATATAGCAGCTCTGCTGTGGGTGATCCTCTTGCAACTTCCTGTTGGGAAGGGAATATATCCCACAAGTAATGGATGATCCGTAAACTGGATACACTACAAGAGAAATAAATTTATCAGGTAAGCATAAATTATGTTTTTTTTTCTTTTTCTAACACCTGAGACCTCATACCTTTGATCCCTTATAACATTTTTTTATTTTTTTAAACAAACTTTATTAAATTTTGTGAAAATAACAATCGAGCATTTATCATGTTGAAAAGAATACTTTGGCATAACAGAATAAATACATAAATAACATGAATTGACAGAATGTAATAAATGTAATATAACATTGTCATTTCTATTTACCGATTTATAAATAGGGGATCTATTGTGTCATATTTTTGTAAGAAATAAAATTAATTACTTTTCCCCTTAGAGCTTGTTGTTTTTGTTTTTTAACTTTTCAATGGGTATAAATACTAACATTTATAAGAAGTTGTGTATCCACAATATTAATCTTCAGAGGATGTATCTAAAGAAAGAGAAGAAGGAAGAAAAGGAAGAATAGAAAGAAAGAAGAGCAATAGCAGAGAGCCAAAAAAATAATTGGGGGAAGAGGCGAAAAAGAAAATGGTTATTTGTATTAGATGGCAATACAGTATTTTTGGCCTAGATGTTAAATTGTTGTTCCAAATCACTAGCATCATTTCATGTTTCTCTAATTCGTGTATTTTTAGATAATATCTCTCTAAAGTTAAAAGTTCAGAGACCTTTGTTCTCCATTCTTGTTCAGAGGGTAATGTTTGTGTTTTCCAGTACAGTAAAAGTGCTTGGTAAATTGTTCCAGTTAATTTTGGTAGTGAGCAAAATAATAGGGTTTCTGGGGTATTTGGGATCTGAGCACCTAAAATCTCAGATATTGCGTTAAGGACATTTGTCCAATACTTTTTCAGTTTTGAGCGTGACCACCATATATGTTACATCCTCTCCAGCATGTAACACTTAATGTAGGAAACATTGTGTGCAGTTGAGTTGGGGTTAAATACCATCTACACTAGAATTTTATGTGTATTTCCTGAACTATCGCAGAGGACTGCTTAGTTAACTTAAAAGCTTTAAGCCATACTTCAGAGTCAATATCTTGATTCAGATCTCTGTCCCATGAGAGAGTGTAAGATGGAAGATTTGTTGTATCTGACATGACTGCTAATTTTATATAGTGTTGAGATTAAGGTGCAATATACATAATTTTTTTGAAAGTTGTTGTTTCCCTTCCCAAATCTTTCTTATTTTTGTGGTAATGTAGTGTATTAGTTGGTTGTAGTGTAGCCATGAGGATAAAATCTCTCTGTGGACTTCCCCTAGGCTAGCTTGCGTTCTGAGAATACCGTTTTCTATAATCTATTGTACAGATCCTGTTTTAAGCTATATGGTTTTTGTGTGCAAAATACTAATTGACAGTAGGGGAGTTCAGTGTTTTCTATAATTGGTGTGAGTGGGGCATGTTTGGCGGATATGTGAGAGCTTGTAGCTTTATCCCATTCTGATAGTATGTCAGCAGTAATGAGATACTTATTTAAGTTTTTGGGTCTCTTCTGTGGTGTAGTCCAGGCCAACGTTGCTACATTATTTATTTAAAAAAATTGCATATCTACATGCACCCATGCCTTGATGTTAGTGTTAAGTGCCCATTCAACTACATGTTGGAGCATTATTGCTTTTTTGTATGCGTATAAATTTGGAACTCTCAATCCACCTCTATTTCTTGG